>NC_056433.1:11978476-12013476 GCF_018296145.1 Oncorhynchus tshawytscha
TGATCAATGGAAACAGGATACACCTGAGCTTAATTTTGAGTTTCATAGCTAAGGGTCTGAATACTAATGTAAATAAAGTTGCTCAAAACCTGTTTTCACTTTGTCATTATGGGGTATTGTGTGTAGATTGATGAGGAGCACATTTACTTTAATCCATTTTAGAATAAGTCTGTCACGTAACAAAATGTGGAAAAAGGGAAGGGGTCTGAATACTTTCTGAATGCACTGTACAGTATGTACCATGCAAATAAAGTGAGTGAGAAAAGGTAGAAGAATGAAAAGCAAACAGACTTGATCTTTCCCCCTCTGTTCTGGGTGTGCTGTAATGAGGTCAGCCTGGTGAGGCCGGCTCTCTCCTTATTTCTCCCCTTCCCTCTCTCCTATCCTCCATAAATCACCTCTGAATACAGATCCACCCTCCCACAAAAAAGTGGTTGAATCATTGTTGTTTTCATGTCATTTCAAGCCCAAAATAAAATATGATGACGTTGAATCGAAGTGGAAAACTGATTGGATTTGCAAAAAGTAATCAATATAAGGGACTTTAGTATTTTAACTTCTAACCAAGATACAATGACCAGATTAAATTTGTATTTGAGTTCACATTGAGTTAATTGACAACTCAACCAAATGTAAATGAAAACTAGACGTTGAACTGACGTCTGTCCCCAGTGGGTTGGTTCCAAGTCTGATACACACTATTGCTCTTTCTCTCCTCGCTGGAACAGTTAGGTTGAGTCCATGTGTGGGTGTGTGTGTGTGTTTGTTAGTGTGTGTGTACTCTCCCCAGCTCTCACTGGTCAAACTCCATTTAAACTCGGTCTCTGATGCACTCTTTAAAATGCTTAAATTGCTCTGAAATGTTCTTATGGAGGAGAACTAGGCTGGTGTACTCTCCCCAGCTCTCACTGGTCAAACTCCATTTAAACTCGGTCTCTGATGCACTCTTTAAAATGCTTAAATTGCTCTGAAATGTTCTTATGGAGGAGAACTAGGCTGGTGTACTCTCCCCAGCTCTCACTGGTCAAACTCCATTTAAACTCGGTCTCTGATGCACTCTTTAAAATGCTTAAATTGCTCTGAAATGTTCTTATGGAGGAGAACTAGGCTGGTGTACTCTCGCAAGCCCCTCCCTGATAATTTCAAGCCCCTCCCTGATAATTACAAGCCCCTCCCTGATAATTACAATGTCCATAAACCCTTTTGTGAAATACTTAACAGAAAAAAACATGTATTTGAATGCCTTATCCTCACCCACAAGTCAAACATAATTCAACTGAGAATGGAACCACAAAATGAAGCCTGAGTGTACTGTACACCAGCTGAGATACATATATATATATATATATACTGTATATATATGAGAGAGACAGAGAGAGAAATATAGAGATGTAGAGAGAGAGAGCGAGCGAGATAAAGAGAAAGAGAAAAGAGAGGGGAGAAACTATAGAGAGAAGGATACAGAGAGAGTGAGAGAGAGAGGGGGGAGATGATAGCGAGAATGAGAGAGAGAGAGGAAGAAAGGTGAGAGAGTGAGAGAGAGGGAGAGAGAGAAAGAAAAAGAGAGAAGGGGGAGCTGGTCTTTTTGTGGTAGAGTATTTGGGCAGTTAATCATTTCCTGTTCTATAAATAGGCCCCAGCAGCGGTGGATTATTGGGAGCAGATTAATGGAAGAAGACACTGGAATACTGCAACTTTCCAAACTGTATACCAGCACAGCTTCCCCCCTCCTCTCTATATCTCTCCCCCACACTCCTATCTCTCTCTCTTTCTCTCTCCTCCCTCTCTCTATTTCCCTTTCTCTGGCATTCTCTCCTTTTCCTTTCTCTCGCTCTTGCTCTTCTCCCTTCCTCTCTATGGCCTCTCTCCACTCTCTGTCCCCGTTGTTCTTATTATCTCTCCCTCTCTCATTTGTCCTTTGTCTCTCTCGCTCCCTTCTTCCTGTTCCACACATCTTCTGTTCATCCACAAAGGAGTCCTGCTGGGGCGCCTGAGATATCCACTGGTTGAATGTCCTTCATGTGACTTAGTAACACACACACACACACACACACACACACACTGAACAAATATATAAACGGAACACGCAAGAATTTAAAAGATTTTACTGAATTATAGTTCATATATGGATCAGAAAAGTATCTGGTTTGCCTCATGCAGGGCAACATATCTCCTTCGCATAGAGTTGGTGCTGTTGATTGTGGCCTGTGGAATGTTGTCCCACTCCTCTTCAATGGCTGTGCGAAGTTGCTGGATATTGGCGAGAACTGAAACACCCTGTCGTACTCGTCAATCCAGAGCATCCCAAACAGGCTCAATTGGTGACATGTCTGGTGAGTATACAGGCCATGGAAGAACTGGGACATTTTCAGCTTCCAGAAATTGTGTACAGATCCTTGCGACATAGGGCCGTGCATTATCATGCTGAAACATGAGGTGATGAAGGCGGATGAATGGCACGACAATGGGCTTCAGGATCTTATCACGGTATCTCCATGCATCCAAATTGCCATCGATAAAATGCAATTGTGCTCATTGTCCATGTCTTATGCCTACCTGCCCATACCATAACCCCACCACCACCTTTAGGCACAATGTTGACATCAGCAAACAGGTTGCACAGACGATGCTATACACACTATCTGCCATCTGCCCGGTACAGTTGAAACCGGGAGTCATCCATGAAGAGCACACTTCTCTAGTCAAATGTGAACATTTGCCCACTGAAGTCAGATCAAGACCTTGGTGAGGATGACAAGCACTCAGATTAGCTTTCCTGAGACAGTTTGTGCAGAAATTCTCTTGGTTGTGCAAACACAGTTTCATCAGCTGTCCGGGTGGTTAGTCTCAGAAAAGGAGGTCCTGGGCTGGCATGGTTACAGGTGGTCTGCAGTTGTGAGGCCGTTTGGACGTACTGCCAATTTCTCTAAAACAATATTAGAGGTGGCTTATAGTAGGGAAATGAACATTCAGTTCCCTGGCAACAGCTCTGCTGGACATTCCTTGAGTCAGCATGCCAATTGCACTGTACTTTAGATTGCGTTGATATTTTTGTTCAAAAGTATATGGACACCCCTTCAAATTAGTGGATTTGGCTATTTCAGCCACACCCGTTGCTGACTGGTGTATAAAATCGAGCTCACAGCCAAACAATCGCCATAGACAAATATTGGCAGCAGAATTACCCATACTGAAGAGGTTAGTGACTTTCAACATGGCACCGTCATAGGATGCCACCTTTCCAACAGAAGGGGAATTTCACCCTGGCTCTCTCACTGCATATAGTCATTACTATATTAACAGCATTAGTTTGTATCAAGTCCTCGAAATCAACTATCTGGTTCCTCTTTAGAATGTTCGATAAGTCCACATTGGAATCTACATATCCCCCCACACACCTCCTCATGCCCACTCACCCCTTTCACCACCCCAGCCCCCCCTCCCAAACACGGCCAGGAAGAGAGTTATGTCAAGTACCTCCCATCACTCTTTGTTCCTGGCAAGTGAAGTGAGTTGAAGCGAGCAGCAATTCCTTATTCTCACCCCCATCTACTCTCTTTCTCTCACTCTCTCTCAATTCAATTTAAATTTAAGGGGCTTTATTGGCATGGGAAACATATGTTCACATTTCCAAATCATGTGAAATAGATAAATAAAAGTGAAATAAACAAAACGATTACAGTGAACATTACACATACAAAAGTTCCAAAAGATTAAAGACATTTCAAATGTCATTATGTCTATATACAGTGTTGTATTGATGTAATATTATATATATATACAGTGTTGTAATGATGTAATATTATATATATATACAGTGTTGTAATGATGTAATATTATATATATATACAGTGTTGTAATGATGTAATATTATATATATATACAGTGTTGTTGTCACATTCTGACCTTTATTTCCTGTGTTCTGTATTTAGTTAGTATGGTCAGGGCGTGAGTTGGGTGGGCAGTCTATGTTTGATTTTCTATGATTTGGGGTTTTCTATGTTTCGGCCTAGTATGGTTCTCAATCAGAGGCAGGTGTCATTAGTTGTCTCTGATTGAGAATCATACTTAGGTAGCCTGGGTGTCACTGTGTGTTTGTGGGTGATTGTTCCTGTCTTTGTGTTTTGCACCAGATAGGGCTGTTTAGGGTTTCACACGTTTCTTGTTTTGTTGTATCAGTTGTTCATGTGTAAGTTTACATATTAAAAGAACCATGGACACTTACCACGCCGCATATTGGTCCTCTGATCCTTTTCGCCTCTCCTCTTCGGAAGAAGAGGAGGAAATCCTTGACAGAATCACCCACCCAACTCGGACCAAGCGGCGTGGTAAACAGCAGCGACGACAGCAGCAGCAGCAGCAACAACAGCTGCCAGCATCACAGGACTACACAACTTGGGAGGAGATAGACAGGTGGGCGGTCGACCCAGGGAGAGTGCCGGAGCCCGCCTGGGATTCAATGGAGCAGTAGGGCAGTAGGCGCTATAGGGCAGCCCCCGAAAGTGCCATGCGAGTGTGGGCATTGAGCCAGGGCGTATGGTGCCTGCTCAGCGGGTCTGGTCGCCGGTACGCAGTTTTGGTCCAGGTTATCCTGCGCCGGCTCTGCGTGCTGTGTCTCCGGGCGCTGGGAGGGTGCAGTGCTTCCTCTGCCTGCGCTCCGCTCGTGCCGGGCAAATGTGGGAGTGGAGCCTAGGGGAGAGGTGCGTGTAGTGAGCACTAGATCTCCCGTGCTTATCCACAGCCCGGTTCAACCTGTGCCTGCACTCTGGAGGGTCCGGGCTAGAGTAGTTGTCCAGCCTGGGGAAGTGGTGCCAAGGTTGCGCTCCAGTGCTCCCCCACAGCCCGGTCCTTCAGGTGCCTCCTCCTAACACCAAGCCTCCTGAAGGTCTCCCCAGCCTGGTGGTTCCTGTGGCAGCCCCACGCACCAGGCTGTCTCTCCGTCTCCTCCCTGCAGGTGGTCCCGCCTGTCCGGCGCCGCTGCCGGAGCCTCCCGCCTGTCCGGCGCCGCTGCCGGAGCCTCCCGCCTGTCCGGCGCGCCTCCCGCCTGCCGGCGCCGCTGCCGGAGCCCCCCCTCAGCCCAGAGGCGCCAGAGCCCCTCAGCCCAGAGGCGCCAGAGCTTCTGCCCCTCTGTCCCGAGCTTCTGTCCCTCTGTCCAGAGCTGCTCCTCTGTCCCGAGCTGCTCCTCTGTCCCGAGCTGCTCCTCTGTCCAGTGGGGTCATTGAGAGGGGTGGCCATGGTGAGAAAGCCACGGAGGCGGACAATAAGGCGGACTAAGACAATGGTGAAGTGGGGTCCACGTCCTGCGCCAGAGCCGCCACCGCGGACAGACGCCCACCCAGACCCTCCCCTATAGGTCAAGGTTTTGCGGCCGGAGTCCGCACCTTTGGGGGGGGGTACTGTCACGTTCTGACCTTTATTTCCTGTGTTCTGTATTTAGTTAGTATGGTCAGGGCGTGAGTTGGGTGGGCAGTCTATGTTTGATTTTCTATGATTTGGGGTTTTCTATGTTTCGGCCTAGTATGGTTCTCAATCAGAGGCAGGTGTCATTAGTTGTCTCTGATTGAGAATCATACTTAGGTGGCCTGGGTGTCACTGTGTGTTTGTGGGTGATTGTTCCTGTCTTTGTGTTTTGCACCAGATAGGGCTGTTTAGGGTTTCACACGTTTCTTGTTTTGTTGTATCAGTTGTTCATGTGTAAGTTTACATATTAAAAGAACCATGGACACTTACCACGCCGCATATTGGTCCTCTGATCCTTTTCGCCTCTCCTCTTCAGAAGAAGAGGAGGAAATCCCTTACAGTTGTAATGATGTAATATTATATATATATATACAGTGTTGTAACGATGTGCAAAAAGTTAAAATACAAAAGGGAAAATAAATCAACATAAATATAGGTTGGATTGACAATGGTGTTTGTTCTTCACTGGTTTCCCTTTACTTTGGGTCACAAATATTGCTGCTGTGATTGCACACTGTGGTATTTCACCCAACAGATATGGGAATTTATCAAAATTGGATTTGTTTTTTCATTCTTTGTGGGTCTGTGTAATCTGAGGGAAATACATGTCTCTAATATGGTCATACATGGGTGGCAGGTTATCCTAGTGGTTAGAGCGTTGGACTAGTAACCAAAAGGTTGCAAGTTCAAACCCCCCGAGCTGACAAGGTACAAATCTGTTGTACCCTGAACAGGCAGTTCCACTAGGCCTTCATTGAAAATAAGAATTAGTTCTTAACTGACTTAGTTAAATAAAGCTTTAAAAAAATACATTTAGCACGAGGTTAGGAAGTGCAGCTCAGTTTCCACCTCATTTTATGGGAAGTGCGCACATAGCCTCTCTTCTCTTGAGAGCCAGGTCTCCCTTCAGCGGCTGTATATAGTCAAGATTTCCTTAATTTTGGCTCAGTCACGGTGGTCAGGCATTCTGCCACTGTGTACTCACTGTTTAGGGCTAAATAGCATTCTAGTTTGCTCTGTTTTTTTGAAAATTCTTTCCAATGTGTCAAGTAATTATCCTTTTGTTTTCCCATGATTTGGTTGGGTCTAATTGTGTTGCTGTCATGGGGCTCTGTGGGGTGTGTTTGTGTTTGTGAACAGAGTCCCAGGATGAGCTTGCTTAGGGGACTCTTTTCCAGGTTAATTTCTCTGTAGGTGATGGCTTTGTTATGAAAGGTGTGGGAATCGCTTCCTTTTAGGGGGTTGTAGAATTTAACAGCTATTTTCTGGATTTTGATAATTAGTGGGTATCGGCAAAATTCGGCTCTGCATGCATTATTTTGTGTTTTACGTTTGTCCCATTTTGTGAATTCTTGGTTGGTGAGTGGACCTGAGACCTCACAATTATGGTTGCAAATGTATTTTTAATTGTTTTTACTCTATTTAAAAAAATCTTTACAGAAAAATACCACAGGCACTATCTGATGTGTGGAGACATTTCACTGCAGCTAATGTAGAATGAAAAGCTGTGTACATTTACACATACTGTGCCAAATCATATGTGAATAATGCAACAAAGATGTGGAATAATCTGGCCAAACAACAAGCAACCTCTGACAAAAGTCCCTCTACTTCTATTTGAGGTGAAAATTATGAATCAGACACCTTATCGATAGCAACAGCTCATGGTCCTCCTGGAATCAGAAGTTTTTTTGACTCAATGGAGGAACTCAGTCAGAGAAATGCTGATGAATGTCTTGCTCGAGCTGTATATGCAACTGGTTCACCTCTGATGCTCACAGGCAATGTGTATTGGAAGAGATTTCTGAATGTTCTTCACCCAGCATACACCCCTCCAACCAGACATGCTTTATCTACTCATTTGCTGGATGCAGAGTTCAACAGAGTTTAAGTGAATGTTAAGCAAATCATAGAGAAAGCAGACTGTATTGCAATCATCTCTGATGGGTGGTCGATTGTTCGTGGGCAAGTAATAATTAACTACATCATCTCCACCCCTCAACCAGTATTCTAAAAGAGCACAGACACAACGGACAACAGACATACTGGTCTCTACATTGCAGATGAGCTGAAGGCAGTTATCAATGACATTGGACCACAGAAGGTATTTGCACTGGTGACAGACAATGCTGCGAACATGAAGGCTGCTTGGTCTAAAGTGGAGGAGTCCCACCCTCACATCACACCCATTGGCTGTGCTGCTCATGCAGTGAATCTGCTCCTCAAGGACATCATGGCACTGAAAACAATGGATACACTCTACAAGAGAGCCAAGGAAATGGTTAGGTATGTGAAGGGTCATCAAGTTATAGCAGTAATCTACCTCACCAAGCAAAGTGAGAAGAATAAGAGCACCACATTGAAGCTGCCCAGTTACACCCATTGGGGTGGTGTTATCATCATGTGTGATAGTCTCCTGGAGGGGAAGGAGTCTCTCCAAGACATGGCCATATCACAGCCTGCCAATATGGACAGCCACATCAAGAGGATCCTCCTGGATGATGCGTTTTGGAAGAGAGCGGTAAGCAGCCTGAAACCTATAACAGTAGCCATTGCATGAGTTGAGGGAGGGTTGAGGGAGACAATACCATCCTGTCTGATGTTCAGACTCTGCTTGCAGATGTAAGAGAAGAAATCCATAGTGCACTGGGGGGGGCAGTCCAGGTCACAAAGGGCAATCACACAGCTTTTGCTTCTCTCACTCGTCATGCTTCTCTCACTCGTCATGCTTCTCTCACTCGTCATGCTTCTCTCACTCGTCATGCTTCTCTCACTCGTCATGCTTCTCTCACTCGTCATGCTTCTCTAACCTCCTCTGCCCCTTTGTGCAGGCCACTTCCCCCTTTAGCCCCAAGCACTCCCTGGCTTAACAACCTCTGCCTTTCCTCGTTGGGGCAGGAAGTCCATATAAGGTGTGGGGGGGTGGAGCCAGCTACATGCAAGATATCTCTCCTCAATTACCACTCCCCTCACCTCTCCCCGACATCTGCCACACAACACTATCAACAAGGCAGATCCTACAGGACCTAGTTTTGTCGCACCTTGACTACTGTTCATTCGTGTGGTCAGGTGCCACAAAAAAGGACTTAGGAAAATTGCAACTGGCTCAGAACAGGGCAGCATAGCTGGCCCTTGGATGTGCAAAGAGAGATAATATTAATAATATGCATGTCAATCTCTCTTGGCTGAAAGTGGAGGAGAGATTGACTTCATCACTACTTTTATTTATGAGAGGTATTGACATGTTGAATGCACCGAGCTGTCTGTCTAAACTACTGGCACAGAGCTCGGACACACATGCATACCACAAGAGGTCGCTTCACAGTCCCCAAGTCCAGAACAGACTATGGGAGGCACACAGTACTACATAGAGCCATGACTACATGGAACTCTATTCCACATCCAGTAACTGATACCAGCAAGGAAATTAGATTTAAAAACAGATTTTAAAAAACACCTTATGGAACAGCGGGGACTGTGAAGCAACACAAACATTGGCACAGACACATGGATACACACACACACACGATAACATACGCACTATACATACACATGGATTTAGTACTGTAGATATGTGGTGGGGTGGGGATTATGGGCCTGACGGCACACAGTGTGTAGTGAAATCTGTGAATGTATTGTAATGTTTTTATAATTGTATAACTGCCTTGATGTTGCTGGGCCCCAGGAAGAGTAGCTGCTGTTTTGGCAGCAACTAATGGGGATCCATAATAAATACAAATACAAATGCAATGTGGTAGTCGTGCCAACATATCTCATCAGCCACCTGGTAGAAGGGACTTTGTGGATCTGAGGCTCTTTCCCCTGTTGCCTCCATCATCCTCCAAATCCCACCAACATCAGCTGCCTCAGAGCGCAACTAGTCCCTGTTTGGGAACACACACACCAAAGCACACAATAGGCTGACCAATACAAGGGTTGAAAAATTGGTGGCCATCTGGCCAAATTTGAGGCTTTTTGAGCCTGACAACAAGCAATCCTCAACAAGGTTGGAAAGTGAGAGTGAAAATGAGGCCTCAGAGTCTGATGTTTAAGAGGTGGACATTGAGGAGGTCCAGGGAGAAGACATGGAATCCTGAGAGGAAGACAACCAATGTCACGACTTCCGCCGAAGTCGGTCCCTCTCCTTGTTCGGGCGGCGTTCGACGGTCGACCACACCGGCTGTCACACCCTGACCATAGTTTGCTTTGTATGTTCCTGTCTTTGTGTTTGCACCAGATAGGGCTGTTTTGAGTTCTCACATTTCATTGTTTTGTAGTTTATTCATGTATATTTTTCCTTTATTAAACAAACATGAATCATCATCACACCGCATTTTGGTCCGCCTCTCCTTCAACTAAAGAGAACCGTTACACCGGCCTTCTAGCCATCACCGATCCACTTTTCATTTTCCATTTGTTTTGTCTTTGTCTCACTCACCTGGTTTCAATTCTGCAATTACTTGTTCATTATTTAACCCTCTGTTCCCCCATGTTTGTTTGTGAGTGATTGTTTGATGTATTTCGGTCCTTTGTGTGTGCTTAGTATTTTCTTCATGTATTTATTGTAAGTTGAGTAAAATGACTTTATTACTCATCTCTGCTGTCCTGCGCCTGACTCCTCTTCACCAGCTACACACAGACGCTTTACAACCAAAGCTTTAGTTTCTATACTATCTTTTTACAGATACCCTTTGTTGGCAATGACAGAGGTCAAACGTTTTCTGTAAGTCTTCACAAGGTTTTCACACACTGTTGCTGGTATTTTGGCCCATTCAAATCAAATCAAATCAAATTTATTTATATATCTAATTTATTTTATATAGCCCTTTGTACATCAGCTGATATCTCAAAGTGCTGTACAGAAACCCAGCCTAAAACCCCAAACAGCAAGCAATGCAGGTGTAGAAGCATTCCTCCATGCAGATCTCCTCTAGAGCAGTGATGTTTTGGGGCTGTTGCTGGGCAACACGGACTTTCAACTCCCTCCAAAGATTTTCTATGGGGTTGAGATCTGTAGACTGGCTAGGCCACTCCAGGACCTTGAAATGCTTCTTACGAAGCCACTCCTTTGTTGCCTGGGCGGTGTGTATGGGATCATTGTCATGCTGAAAGACCCAGCCACGTTTCATCTTCAATGCCCTTGCTGATGGAAGGAGGTTTTCACTCAAAATCTCATGGTACATGGCCCCATTATTTCTTTCCTTTACACGGATCAGTCGTCCTGGTCCCTTTGCAGAAAAACAGCCCCAAAGCATGATGCTTCCACCCCCATGCTTCATAGTAGGTATGGTGTTCTTTGGATGCAACTCAGCATTCTTTGTCCTCCAAACACTACGAGTTGAGTTTTTACCAAACAGTTATATTTTGGTTTCATCTGACCATATGACCTTCTCCCAATCTTCTTCTGGATCATCCAAATGCTCTCTAGCAAACTTCAGACGGGCCTGGACATGTACTGGCTTAAGCAGGGGGACACGTCTGGCACTGCAGGATTTGAGTCCCTGGCGGCGTAGTGTGTTACTGATGGTAGGCTTTGTTACTTTGGTCCCAGCTCTCTGCAGGTCATTCACTAGGTCTCCCCGTGTGGTTCTGGGATTTTTGCTCACTGTTCTTGTGATCATTTTGACCCCACGGGGTGAGATCTTGCGTGGAGCCCCAGATCGAGGGAGATTATCAGTGGTCTTGTATGTCTTCCATTTCCTAATAATTGCTCCCACAGTTGATTTCTTCAAACCAAGCTACTTACCTATGGCAGATTCAGTCTTCCCAGCCTGGTGCAGGTCTACAACTTTGTTTCTGGTGTCCTTTGACAGCTCTTTGGTCTTGGCCATAGTGGAGTTTGGAGTGTGACTGTTTGAGGTTGTGGACAGGTGTCTTTTATACTGATAAGTTCAAACAGGTGCCATTAATACAGGTAATGAGTGGAGGACAGAGGAGCCTCTTAAAGAAGAAGTTACAGGTCTGTGAGAGCCAGAAATCTTGCTTGTTTGTAGGTGACCAAATGCTTATTTTCCACCCTAATTTGCAAATAAATTCATAAAAAATCCTACAATGTGATTTTCTGGATTTTTTTTCCTAATTTTGTCTGTCATAAGTGTTGAAGTGTACCTATGATGAAAATTACAGGCCTCTCTCATCTTTTTAAGTGGGAGACCTAGGCACAATTGGTGGCTGACAGAAATACTTTTTTGCCCCACTGTATATAATATATATATTCTATTGGAAGGATTTAATCATTTGCAATTATGTCTACTTATGATAAAAGGTTTATGTTTCTGTCTCCATATGATATTGTAAATATATCCAATGCAAAAAAACATCTACATTTAAATGGTATTAATATTCATTTGCATATATTTCCATTAATTCCCATATCTTTGCGTTAATTCCCATATTCCCGTTAATTCACATGGAAAGTTTCTACCTCTGAATATTCCACAAAATGTGCAACCCTACTCACAATCACGTCTCACCCCCCGACCCTGTGGCAAGAAATGTGTGTTTTTTGCCAATTTAACCTCACACTTGTTGTTTGCGTACATTCATTTTATAATGTCGTATATGTTTCCATTAACACCACTTTTCATCAATTTGTATAGCAGGCCCTCATACCAAATTGAGTCAAAAGCTTTTTTGAAATCAACAAAGCATGAGAAGGCTTTGCCTTTGTTTTGTTTGTTTGTCAATTAGGGTGTGCAGGGTGAATACGTGGTCTGTCGTACGGTACTTTAGTAAAAAGCCAATTTGACATTTACTCAGTACATTGTTTTCGCTGAAGAAACGTACCAGTCTGCTGTTAATGATAATGCAGAGGATTTTCCCAAGGGTGCTGTTGACGCATATCCCACTGTAGTTGTGGGGGACAAATTTGTCTCCACTTTTGTGGATTGGGATGATCCGTCCTTGGTTCCAAACATTGGGGAATATGCAAGAGCTGAGGATGATGTTAAAGATTTTAAGTATAGCAAATTGGAATGTGTGGCCTGTATATTTTATCATTTAATTTAGGATAACATCAACCCCACAGACCTTTTTGGGTTGGAGGGTTTGTATTTTGTCCTGTAGTTAATTCAATGTAATTGGACAATCAGGTGGGTTTTGGTAGTCTTCAATAGTTGATTCTAAGTTTTGCATTTGATCATTTGATATGTTTTTGCTGTTTGTTCTTTGTTACAGAGGCAAAGATTGGAGAAGTGGTTCCATTTTGGTTAGAGAGCTCTTCATGTTTGTTTAGAGTTTTCACATTTTTCCAGAAGTGGTTAAGAGATTAAACTAACAAGTAATTAAAGAGCAGCAGTAAAATAACAATAGCGAGACTATATACAGGGGGTTACTGATACAGAGTCAATGTGCGGGGGCACCGGTGTTGAGGTAGTATGTACATGTAGGTAGATTTGTTAAAGTGACTATGCATAGATGACAACAAAGAGTAGCAATGGTGTAAAGAGGGGGAGGGGGTTCAATGCAAATAGTCTAGGTAGCCATTTGACTAGATGTTCAGGAGTCTTATGGCTTGTCCTTGGGCACAGGGATTATGGTGGTCTGCTTAAAACTTGTTGGATTTACAGACTCGGACAGGGAGAGATTGAAAATGTCATTGAAGAGTCTTGCCTGTTGGGCAGTGCATGGTCGCAGTACACGTCCTGGTAATCCGTCTGGCCCTGCTGCTTTGTTAATGTTGACCTGTTTAAAGGTCTTACACACATCAGCTGTGGAGAGCATGATCAAACAGTCTTCCAGAACAGCTGGTGTTCTCAGTGTTATTTGCCTCAAAGCGAGCATATAAGTAGTTTAGCTCTTCTGGTAGACTCGTGTCACTGGGCAGCTCTCGGCTGTGCTTCCCTTTGTAGTCTGTATTAGTTTGCGAGCCCTGCCACATCCGACGAGCGTCAGTGCTGGTGTAGTATGATTCAATCTTAGTCCTGTATTGATGCTTTGCCTGTTTGATGATTTGTCGGAGGGCGTAGCAGGATTTCTAATAAACGTCCGGGTTAGAGTCCCGCTCCTTGAAAGCGTCAGCTCTAGCCTTTAGCTCAGTGCGGATGCTGACTGTAATCCATGGCTTCTAGTTGGGGTATCTACGTACTGTCACTGTGGGGATGACGTCATCGATGAAGCCAATGACTGATGTGGTGTACTCCTCAATGCCATCGGAGGAATCCCGGAACATATTCCAGTCTGTGCTAGCAAAACAGTCCTGTAGCTTAGCATCTGCTTCATCTGACCACTTTTTTATTGATCTAGTCACTGGTGCTTCCTGCTTTAATTTTTGTTTTGTAAGTAGGAATCAAGAGGATAGAATTATGGTCAGATTTTCCAAATGGAGGGCGAGGGAGAGCTTTGTATGCATCTTTGTGTATAGATTTTAGGTGGTCTAGAGTTGTTTTTCCTCTGGTTGTACATTTAACATGCTGATAGAAATTTGGTTTCCCTGCATTAAAGCAACTAGGAGCGTCGCCTCTGGGTGAAAGTTTGCTTGTTTGCATCTGGCGAAATACAGCTCATACAATGCTGTCTTCGTGCAAGCCTCTGACTGTGGTGGTATGTAAACAGCTACAAAGAATACAGCTGAAAACTCTCTCGGTAGGTTGTGTTGTCTACGGCTTATCATGAGATACTCTATCTCAGGCGAACAATAGCTCGAGACTTCCTTAGATATCGTGCACCAGCTGTTATACGCAGTCCGCCGCCCCTTGTCTTACTAGACGCCGCTGTTCTATCCTGCCTGTACATTGTATAACCAGCCATATCAGTATGTTGATATTGTCGTCGTTCAGCCACCACTCCGTGAAGCATAAGATGTTACAGTTTTCAATGTCCAGTTGGTAGTTTACTCTTCTGTGTAACTCGGCAATTTTATTCTCAGAGAATTGCACGTTTGCTAGCAGAATGGAGGGAAGGGGGGGTTTATTCAATCGCCTACGAATTCTCAGAAGGCAGCCCGCCCTTCGGCCCCTCTTTCTCCGCCTCCTCTTCACGCAGATCACGGGGATCGGGGCCTGTTCCCGAGGAAGTAGTACATCCTTCATGTCGGGCTCGTCAGAGTCTTGAAAAAAAGGATTCTGTTAGTCCGTGGTGAGTAATCGCAGTCCTGATGTATAGCAGTTATTTTCGGTCATAAGAGACGGTAGCGGCAACATTATGTACGTACAAAATAAGTTTAAAAAATAAGCTTCAAACAACTAAATTAAACAAACAAAAATACACATCTTCTGTATTGTTTTAGTGTTTCACCATAGTGAAAGCATAGGCACAGGTTTTCTGGGTATTCTCTGTGTTTTTGGTTGGATAGGTTTCTCAATTTCTTTCTTAGGTTTTTGCGTTCTTCATCTAACCATGTCATTGTTTTTCATTTTCTTAGGTTGTCTGCAGGAATTTTTTTGATTTGATAGGGAAGCTGATAGGAACTGATTGAATAGGGCCGGAATCGGTTGTCGGACTCAGCCCGGAATACAAATTAATGACTGGCCAGAATCGGCCCAAGTATAATCGGGCCATTTCCTTCTACCGGAATTCAGCTGACTTTGCCGGCATCTTACCAGAATCGCCCCAGAAGCGTCCCGATGCAAATTTTAATAAATATATACAAAATGACTCTATTTAGTCATTTTAATTATTACTATTATACATTTAATGCATACAAATTCTACCCATCCACCCAAAAAACTGTTATACCGTGTCAGCATGCATGCGCCTGGCCCGCCACAGGAGTTGCTACAGTGCAATGGGACAAGGACATCCCAAACGACCATTTGGGCCAGATAACTCACACCGGAATCGGTCCAAGCTCAATTCCCACATCCTAGCCATAAGTAATACTGCCTAAGGCAGCTCAGACCCGGGCCACATAACATCGGCCAAATCTGACTCTCAGCCGAGTTCCCCGACTCGCAGTCGGAATCGGCCCAATCCACTGTGTTAGCTGGGAGGCTATCTAACTACCAAGCCAACTCCAGTCATGTGTTTGCTGGTAAACCTAGCTTTAGGTGGCTGGTTGTTTAGTGTTTAGGTGGCTTGCTGTTTAGTATCTATATCTACAACTAAAAAGAGAAGAGGTTTTACAATCACGACTCTACCTGTAGTTGTTTAGCAGTTACCAACTTTTGAAGAAAGCTTGGAGAAGGCTTGGAGTGAGATCTGCTATGTGAATTTCATTTCCACCTAGCATAGACCATAGATGGGGAGACCATTTGTTGTTTTAAAGATCATTTCCTGCAATTCTACATATTTTGACATGGCTTAGGCCTATGACCAGGGTGCAAAAAATAAAAACCACAGGTCAGATGTATTCAGGATGCAAAATTGGATGACTGTTACTTTGCAAATTTGGGGGGGATGAAATTTACAGTATGCTAATATTTTTTCCCACATATTATTTAGGTGGTTTGACACTTTATTCAGACATGAAATGAGATAGGCAGACAGGCAAATACATGCTAGAAACAGTGGGAAGGTTGGAAGCAGGGATTGATCCCTGTTCTCAGGTGGAAAGTTGTATGTGACACAGGTTGGGGATTGTTACCACTACACCAACAGGAAATATTAATGGCTGATGGCAAGGGTTAACCAAAACATAGATTGCAGTCTTGTAGTCCATAGAGTAAGGACACAAACATTTTGTCATTTGGGTGAACTAGCTATCTCTTTAAAATAGGTCTGGAAGAAAACCCTGCTTGCTATCCAGGAGGGTTGGTCACCCCTGATCTATTTTTTCCAGGTGCTGGGTGTTCGAAAATGTTCTTGTTATAACAATTAATTTCTCAATCACCCAACCTTCAAGAACATTTGAATGAATATCAATATTTAGGAGGTTTATGTCTACTAGTTGAATATCCTTGACATCATCTTACTCTACATAGACAAAATATGTATTTATGAGGTGAGTCCCCCTACCATCTCTGCCTAGCATGTGCACAATACTAAACTGTAAAAATTATATGTAATTCCTGGAGTATTTAACATCCTTTTGCTTATTTGTATGACTTATTCAAAACTGTCCATGAATGGTTGCAATAATACATAGCGTCATGTCATTCATTTTCAAACACACACAGTCACATGAGCTATCCAATATGTGATTACACTGGCACGTTTGGGAAGAAGTGGAATAATGTGATTACACTGGCACATTTAGGAAGAAGTGGAACAATGTGATTACACTGGCACGTTTGGGAAGAAGTGGAATAATGTGATTACACTGGCCCATTTGGGAAGAAGTGGAACAATGTGATTACACTGGCACATTTAGGAAGAAGTGGAACAATGTGATTACACTGGCACGTTTGGGAAGAAGTGGAATAATGTGATTACACTGGCCCATTTGGGAAGAAGTGGAACAATGTGATTACACTGGCCCATTTGGGAAGAAGTGGAACAATGTGATTACACTGGCACATTTAGGAAGAAGTGGAACAATGTGATTACACTGGCACATTTGGGAAGAAGTGGAACAATGTGATTACACTGGCACATTTAGGAAGAAGTGGAACAATGTGATTACACTGGCACATTTAGGAAGAAGTGGAACAATGTGATTACACTGGCACGTTTGGGAAGTAGTGGAATAATGTGATTACACTGGCCCATTTGGGAAGAAGTGGAACAATGTGATTACACTGGCCCATTTGGGAAGAAGTGGAACAATGTGATTACACTGGCACATTTAGGAAGAAGTGGAACAATGTGATTACACTGGCACATTTAGGAAGAAGTGGAACAATGTGATTACACTGGCACATTTAGGAAGAAGTGGAACAATGTGATTACACTGGCACATTTAGGAAGAAGTGGAACAATGTGATTACACTGGCACATTTAGGAAGAAGTGGAACAATGTGATTACACTGGCACATTTAGGAAGAAGTGGAACAATGAAATACGTTTGGGGAATAACAGTAGTGTTCTTGCTGATAAGCACAGTAATTATCCTGTATTTTACCCCATTGTTAAGAATTAGAATTGTTCTACTGATCAGACTAAATAAAGTAAATAGATAATAAAATCTCCTGAAGACAAGATTACATAAATCAGCCCCTACACCCTAACCAAATTATTTTTATATTTTTTGTCCCCACTAGAATCAAACGTACACTTTTGGGTTCACAATCTGTTTGACACACACACATTTTTATTTTATTTATTTATATAGCCCTTCGTACATCAGCTGATATCTCAAAGTGCTGTACAGAAACCCAGCCTAAAACCCCAAAAAGCAAGCAATGCAGGTGTAGAAGCACGGTGGCTAGGAAAAACTCCCTAGAAAGGCCAAAACCTAGGAAGAAACCTAGAGAGGAACCAGGCTATGTGGGGTGGCCAGTCCTCTTCTGGCTGTGCCG
This sequence comes from Oncorhynchus tshawytscha, assembly GCF_018296145.1. NCBI lineage: Eukaryota > Metazoa > Chordata > Actinopteri > Salmoniformes > Salmonidae > Oncorhynchus > Oncorhynchus tshawytscha. The sequence continues at coordinate 11,996,272 of NC_056433.1, forward strand.
GGTGGAGATTATAACAGAACATGGCCAAGATGTTCAAATGTTCATAAATGACCAGCATGGTCGAATAATAATAATAATTTGATTTCCACCCACTGTAACTGTAGTTGAGGACTTGGTAGACTGTATATGGCTAAAACAAAGAATGCTAACTAAAGGTAATCACAGGGGATGGCTTGAATTTACCACGTCTTGTGTACTTTCTCTAGTTACTTCCTTCTTCTCAGTTAGAGATGACCCAGCATGCTCTGCTCCACATCACCTGTGGGCGAAGCTAAAACTCTCCTGTGATTAACTAATATTTACTCTCAATAGTCTTTCGTACTGCAACACAGTATTATGTTACACAATATGGGTTTCAGCAGATAAACTAAAGTTAGCTAGCTAGCTACGTGGCTTGCAGGAAAAAGAACTTACTTAGCTAGCCACTGTATTTGTCTGCCCTCTTGGCTCTAGTTGAGCTTCTAGCTAAATCCAAATCTTTGATTTGAATCCTCTTTGCTATATTCCAGTTGAATGTTACCATGTGGCAACAACAAAAAATGCTCCATCTTCTAATTCATGTTGATGAAGGAATCACTTGAAGCCATTGTGTTTGTTCAGTTATTTCAGTTTTCCCAAAAGGATTGTATTGTTAGTCTCCGCCTGCTTTTCAAAAAAGCCTGCCTTCGGGGAGGGACAGGGCCAGAGCACGAAGCACCGACCCAAACGAGTTGGTCTTTTAGAGACTGGAAAAAATGTGTCAGCTTGTACATTTAGCAATTCATTCCCTGATAGGACCATCGCAAGCACACCTTGTAATTGAGACAGGTCCTGTCCCTCTGTGTAGTGTAGCTGGAGACCAACCCTCGTCTTGTATCATAGCTAGAAATGTTACCCAAGTCACGAAACACCCAACTGCCAATCTGTGCAAACAAACAGACAAAAATTGCAAAAACCTAAAAGAAAACCATGAGAACCCATGTTACAGAGCATCAAGACACATGCAACGATGGGCACACACACATCATTTATTGAGAATGTCATTACTTTTCAGCAGACCTGCACAGAAACTTTTCAAATGTGGTTTATATAGAGTTTCCACTCAAGGCATCCATTTCTTTCATAATCAAATACAGGTGTCCAAAAAACAAATAATATTTAAAAGTATTTGAATATATGCAAGTTATGTGAAGAACCAAAAACTACAACAGTTAGTTGTAGTCTAAATATATGACCATAAGCATATATTCGGAGCGCTCTTAGATATGAATCTTAATATAGCATATAGCCTAGAATAAAATACATGAGGATCATGGAATCACCTCAACATGGAAGTATTGAAAAATCTGTCTACAGACAGAAACAACATTACACAATCTGAAGTCTTACAAGCATTGGAAACAACATTGGGTAAGGACACGGTGGGAACATGTGGGTCTGAGCAATTGTGACGTCGTTAATGCTTGTTGAAATGTATGTATGTCAGTTGAGGCTGATGGGAGGAGCTATGGGAGGATGCGCTCATTGTAATGGCTGGAATGGAATACATGGAACGGTAACAAACGCAAACATATGGAAAGCACATGTTTGACTCCGTTCCATTGATTCCACTACAGACATTACAATGAGCCCTTCCTCCTGTAGCTCCTCCCACCAGCCTTCGCTGACGTATGTAAATGTTAAGTTGTTTTTGTCCATGTATATACATGTTTATTGCAAAAAATAAAAAAATATCACAAAAAAAAGGAATCACCTCAACATTAAAGTGGACCACTTTTGCTGCTTTACAATGACTAACAAATATATTTTCATAATGAGATAAAGTAATACAGTAACACTTAACATCCAGTTCTTATTGATGTGTAGTAACTTTGTGATTATTACAATAGCAACCTTGTTGATAAATAGGTCTTTGGAAATGACTTTATAATTGCATAGTAATGGATTTATTACATAAGTGAAATAAGGAACAGTCACTATTCCTCTAGTACAGTAGTTGCAGAAACTCAGCCCATTGCTATGCAATTAAAATGCAATTATCTGAGTATAATGTAAAAACATGCTTTATAAAATGATGCTCTGAGAGTAAATACAGTTTTATTACACAGGCACAAGAACAGTTTAATGTTAAGTGTTACTGAAAATGCTAACAGTAACAAAATATTGCTATTGAATGTCTAAAGGACACTTAATTTCCCAAATCTTCCTTGATAGATTGGAATAGTAAAGGAGATTGTGTGAGATCTTGTAATTATATTTCTATTTTCAACAGTTCCAGATACAGCCCTACCAATAGTAAAGGAGATTGTGTGATATCTTGTAATTATATTTCTATTTTCAACAGTTCCAGATACAGCCCTACCAATAGTAAAGGAGATTGTGTGAGATCTTGTAATTATATTTCTATTTTCAACAGTTCCAGATACAGCCCTACCAATAGTAAAGGAGATTGTGTGAGATCTTGTAATTATATTTCTATTTTCAACAGTTCCAGATACAGCCCTACCAATATTAAAGGAGATTGTGTGAGATCTTGTAATTATATTTCTATTTTCAACAGTTCCAGATACAGCCCTACCAATAGTAAAGGAGATTGTGTGAGATCTTGTAATTATATTTCTATTTTCAACAGTTCCAGATACAGCCCTACCAATAGTAAAGGAGATTGTGTGAGATCTTGTAATTATATTTCTATTTTCAACAGTTCCAGATACAGCCCTACCAATAGTAAAGGAGATTGTGTGAGATCTTGTAATTATATTTCTATTTTCAACAGTTCCAGATACAGCCCTACCAATAGTTGAAGGCATTCAATCCAAAAGTTTCAGAAAAGTTGTCACATCCTGAGATCAGTATTAAAATATGTTTTTAAGTAGTTACTTTCTCAGATGTGTAATCAAATAGTTTTGAAAAGTAGTCACTTCACAGCTTCTACCCCAAGCCATAAGACTCCTGAACATCTAATCAAATGGCTACCCAGACTATTTGTATTGCCCTGCCCCCCACCACATGCTGCTGCTACTCTCTATTACTATCTATGCATAGCCACTTTAATAACTCTACCTACATGTACATATTACCTCAATTACCTCAACTAAACGGTGCCCCCGCATATTGACTCTGTACCGGTACCCCCTGCATATAGCCTCGCTATTGTTATTTTACTGCTGCTTTTTAATTATTTCTTACTTTTATTTCTTACTTTAAGTTATTTTCTTAAAACTGCATTGTTGGTTAAGTGTTTGTTAGTAAACATTTCACTGTAAGGTCTACACATTATTTCATTTTTGGGGGGTTTGAGGGATCTGTATTCAAATAGTTGTAGTCACCTCCAAAGTATGTAGTTGTCCTACAGAAAATAATGTTACTTTCCACAAAGCTTAGTAAAAACTATAGTTATCCCAGGTCTGCTTTTTAGGCATTGTCTATGTTCACCGGTCATCTCAACTGTCCCAAAACTTTTCAACTAGAGTCCAAATACTTTGTCAACTAGAGTCCAAATACCTTGTCAACTAGGGTCCAAATACCTTGTCAACTAGAGTCCAAATACCTTGTCAACTAGAGTCCAAATACCTTGTCAAGTAGAGTCCAAATACCTTGTCAAGTAGAGTCCAAATACCTTGTCAAGTAGAGTTGAAATACCTTGTCAAGTAGAGTCCAAATACCTTGTCAAGTAGAGTTGAAATACCTTGTCAAGTAGAGTCCAAATACCTTGTCAAGTAGAGTTGAAATACCTTGTCAAGTAGAGTCCAAATACCTTGTCAAGTAGAGTCCAAATACCTTGTCAAGTAGAGTCCAAATACCTTGTCAAGTAGAGTCCAAATACCTTGTCAAGTAGAGTCCTTGTCAAATAAATACCTTGTCAAGTAGAGTTGAAATACCTTGTCAAGTAGAGTTGAAATACCTTGTCAAGTAGAGTTGAAATACCTTGTCAAGTAGAGTTGAAATACCTTGTCAAGAAATAGAGTTGAAATACCTTGTCAAGTAGAGTTGAAATAAATACCTTGTCAAGTAGAGTTGAAAATACCTTGTCAAGTAGAGTTGAAATACCTTGTCAAGTAGAGTTGAAATACCTTGTCAAGTAGAGTTGAAATACCTTGTCAAGTAGAGTCCAAATACCTTGTCAAGTAGAGTTGAAATACCTTGTCAACTAGAGTCCAAATACCTTGTCAAGTAGAGTCCAAATACCTTGTCAAGTAGAGTTGAAATACCTTGTCAAGTAGAGTACCTTGTCAATACCTTGTCAAGTAGAGAGTTGAAATACCTTGTCAAGTAGAGTTGAAATACCTTGTCAAGTAGAGTTGAAATACCTTGTCAAGTAGAGTTGAAATACCTTGTCAAGTAGAGTTGAAATACCTTGTCAAGTAGAGTTGAAATACCTTGTCAAGTAGAGTTGAAATACCTTGTCAAGTAGAGTCCAAATACCTTGTCAAGTAGAGTTGAAATACCTTGTCAAGTAGAGTTGAAATACCTTGTCAAGTAGAGTTGAAATACCTTGTCAACTAGAGTCCAAATACCTTGTCAAGTAGAGTCCAAATACCTTGTCAAGTAGAGTTGAAATACCTTGTCAACTAGAGTCCAAATACCTTGTCAAGTAGAGTCCAAATACCTTGTCAAGTAGAGTTGAAATACCTTGTCAAGTAGAGTCCAAATACCTTGTCAAGTAGAGTCCAAATACCTTGTCAAGTAGAGTTGAAATACCTTAGGCATCAAAAAGACTGTTCTATTAATGTAATTTTGGGGGGAAATTAAGCAGCTCCCATAAATATCATTATTCCAATATTGATACCCAAAAAATATATTTTTTAAATGTTATTACTGTCATTTGAAAAATAGTATTTTACAAGCAGCTACTCATCAAAAGCTTCATCCCCAAACCTGGTCTTATTGGTGGTCTGTCTCTATAAGGGAGGAGTGCACTAAATGCACTCACAGGTGATTAAACACACTACATCTTCATAGAAGGGCGGGAGAGTTGTATTGGATATCATTAAGTGTTGCGTAATCAAATATGTCTCACTTACGGTAAATAGTAAAGTGGTCTATCAGGTTTTAGAATTAGGCCACAAAAAGGCTGTGGGAATTCAAATACCAAAACACAAGGAAACTGCAGCTCCAAATTCTCCATTGTAGACCAAGTATAAACTGGCCTTCAGTCATACCTTAGTAATTTCTTGGTGTTTGGACCTAACTAATTTAATTATTTCGGTTAACACTGATATTCAAAGGTCTTGATCCCGAATTCGGGTGTTCCTCTGTCCTTCTATTTGGGTTCCCTACAACGGTGAGGTTTACCAGGATTGAAATTTACTTACCAGGAATGAAGTCTCAGACTGGCTCCACAGCTCGGATGATGCTCCGACAGTACTGTGGATACTACTGTCACAAGATATCCATCCCAATACAATTTCGCAGTACAGAAAAACGGTAGACCAAACATATTAACACTGCACCAACACTGTTGTCTCCCACACTTGTGGAATGAATAGATGTGGGGTGGAGCCATGGCAGGGTGTATATAACCCCTAAGATCTATAGGAACTGATCATATGTGGGGTCTCTCCACATATTATGTACAGCCCCTTTTCCATGTTGGTTCAATGTCTTATCATTGAAATGACGTAGAAACAACGCTGAGTCAACCATTGTGTGCCCAGTGGGATGTAGGTACAGTGTATGTTTACTTTTAGTTGAAAGAAAGTGGGACTAGTGACCGGAACGTGTAAATTCAAATCAAATATATACAAAAATGTTGATGTGACATTCTTCAAGAGTCAATGGGTACATACCATCCACTTCATTTACACAGCCAGCCCAATTCTGATGTCTTAGGATATCCGATCTATGTCCTAATGGGATAAGAAAACACATATGGAATCTCATGTTGTGATGAAAGTGTAAATGCTCTTTTAGACTAATGCGTTATGACAAAAAAAAAACGCATTTATTCGCTATACAGAATACTGTAGTATCAATCCATGGTAACAAACTAACCCAAGGAGAAACTCAAACTATATAATATCTCAATCTTGCCGAAAAACCTACACAGATTTAAAAGTCCAGAATTCTTTGAAGAGATAGAGGTACTGCATACCTATTTAATACAAGTAAATTAATTGGTCAGGGCTTTGCTTACATTTGACATTCATTTGGAGTTGAGGTATACAGTATAGTTGGATCTACATGAGCGATTGAGTGGGATATGGACTCATCTTGACATTATATAACTTCTGAGATCTGTAAACAAACATCTGACAAACGTTTATACTAGAGTGATACTGACCTAAAAGTAATCATTACCTGTTAAACTGACGCCGTCTGATGGCATTTGCTAAGCGACACATATATTGTATACTACCTTTAAAACATACAGTTGAGGTCGGAAGTTTACATAGCCAAATACATTTAAAGTCAGTTTTTCACAATTCCTGACATTTAATCCTAGTAAAAATTCCCTGTTTTAGGTCAGTTAGGATCACAACTTTATTTTAAGAATGTGAAATGTCAGAATAATAATAGAGAATGATTTATTTCAGCTTTTATTTCTTTCATCACAGTCCCAGTGGGTCAGAAGTGTACATACACTCAATTAGTATTTGGTAGCATTGCCTTTAAATTGCTTAACTTCGGTCAAACGTTTCAGGAAGCCTTCCACAAGCTTCCCACAATAAGTTGGGTGAATTTTGGCCCATTGTTCCTGACAGAGCTGGTGTAACTGAGTCAGGTGTGTAGGCCTCCTTGCTCGCACATCGGCTTGCAAGCCTCCCCCTTTTTCCTCCAATCATAACGCTGGTCATTATGGCCAAACAGTTCTATTTTTGTTTCATCAGACCAGAGGACATTTCTCCAAAAAGTACAATCTTTGTCCCCATGTGCAGTTGCAAACCGTAGTCTGGCTTTTTTCATGGCGGTTTTGGAGCAATGGCTTCTTCCTTGCTGAGCGGCCTTTCAGGTTATGTCGATATAACTGAGACAGGAGTGGTGTGGGGGCTGTGCTTTGGCAAAGTGGGTGGGGTTATATCCTTCCTGTTTGGCCCTGTCCGGGGGTGTCATCGGATGGGGCCACAGTGTCTCCTGACCCCTCCTGTCTCAGCCTCCAGTATTTATGCTGCAGTAGTTTATGTGTCGGGGGGCTAGGGTCAGTTTGTTATATCTGGAGTACTTCTCCTGTCCTATCCGGTGTCCTGTGTGAATTTAAGTATGCTCTCTCTAATTCTCTCTCTTTCTTTCTCTCTCTCGGAGGACCTGAGCCCTAGGACCATGCCTCAGGACTACCTGACATGATGACTCCTTGCTGTCCCCAGTCCACCTGGCCGTGCTGCTGCTCCAGTTTCAACTGTTCTGCCTGTGATTATTATTATTTGACCATGCTGGTTATTTATGAACATTTGAACATCTTGGCCATGTTCTGTTATAATGTCCACCCGGCACAGCCAGAAGAGGACTGGCCACCCCTCATAGCCTGGTTCCTCTCTAAGTTTCTTCCTAGGTTTTGGCCTTTCTAGGGAGTTTTTCCTAGCCACCGTGCTTCTACACCTGCATTGCTTGCTGTTTGGGGTTTTAGGCTGGGTTTCTGTACAGCACTTTGAGATATCAGCTGATGTGCGAAGGGCTATATAAATAAATGTGATTTGATTTGATATAGGACTCGTTTTACTGTGGATATAGATACTTTTGTACCTATTTCCTCCAGCATCTTCACAAGGTCCTTTGCTGTTGTTCTGGGATTGATTTGCACTTTTCGCACCAAAGTACATTCATCTCTAGGAGACAGAACGCGTCTCCTTCCTGAGCGGTATAACGGCTGCATGGTCCCATGGTGTTTATACTTGCGTACTATTGTTTGTACAGATAAACGTGGTACCTTCAGGCGTTTGGAAATTCCTTATCTGAGGTCTTGGCTGATTTCTTTAGATTATTCCCAGATGTCAAGCAAGAGGCACTGAGTTTGAAAGTAGGCCTTGAAATACATCCACAGGTACAATCGACTCAAATTATGTCAATAACCCTATCAGAATCTTCTAAAGCCATGATGTCATTTTCTGTCATTTTCCAAGCTGTTTAAAGCCACAGTCAACTTAGTGTATGTAAACTTCTGACCCACTGGAATTGTAGTATAGTGAATTATAAGTGAAATAATCTGTCTGTAAACAATTGTTGGAAAAATGACTTGTGTCATGCACAAAGTAGAAGTCCTAACTTACTTGCCAAAACTATAGTTTGTTAACAAGACATTTTTGGAGTGGTTGAAAAATGAGTTTTAATGACTCCAAGCTAAGTGTATGTAAACTTCCAACTTCAACTGGACGTTTAGGTTTCAAAACTATAAGTCACATGCTTAGAACTGTTAGAAAAGTAAGAACTGTGGGATTCTGATATACGTATCTATTACAGAGCCAGAGCACCAACTGTCCCCATGTTTGGGAATAAGAGATTAGAAAGTCTAGGTTTATGTCACCAATTACTGTTCCAAAATAAATCAAATGTACAGCAAAAAAAAATTCTGATCTTTTACCTAATGGTGCCGCTACAAACATACGCAAATTCCCATAGTAACACAGCCATTTTAAAAGTGATGGGGTTGTGCTACGTGCCATGCCTTCATTTTTTATGATATACAGTACATACGGTTGAGGCCACGTCAACAGTGAAGAGGCGACTCTGGGATGAGTTCCTCTGTCCAGTGTCTGTGTACTTTTACCCATCTTAATCTTTTCTTTTTATTGGCCAGTCTGAGATATGGCTTTTTCTTTGCAACTCTGCCTAGAAGGCCAGCATCCCGGAGTCACCTCTTCACTGTTGAAGTTGAGACTGGTGTTTTGCGGGTACTATTTAATGAAGCTGCTAGTTGAGGACTTGTGAGGCATCTGTTTCTCAAACTAGACACTCTAATATACTTGTCCTCATGCTCAGTTATGCACCAGGGCCTCCCACTCCTCTTTCTATTCTGGTTAGAGACAGTTTGGGCTGTTCTGTAAAGGGAGAAGTACAAAGCGTTGTTTGAGATGTTCAGTTCCTTGGCAATTTCTCGTATGGAATAGCCTTCATTTCTCAGTACAAGATTAGACTGATGAGTTTCAGAAGAAAGTTCTTTGTTTCTGGCCATTTGGAGCCTGTAATCGAACCCACACATGCTGATGCTCCAGATACTCAACTAGTCTAAAGAAGGCCAGTTTTATTGCTTCTTTAATCAGAACAACAGTTTTCAGCTGTGCTAACATAATTGGAAAAGGATTTATTAATGTTCAATTAGCCTTTTAAAATGATAAAGTTGGATTAGCTAACACAACCTGCCATTGGAACACAGGAGTGATGGTTGCTGATAATGGGCTTCTGTATGCCTATGTTGATATTCCATTAAAAAATCAGCTGTTTCCAGCTACAACAGTCATTTACAACGTTAACAATGTCTACACTGCATTTCTGATCAATTTGATCTTAATTTAATGGACAAAAAAATGTTTTTCTTTCAAACACAAGGACATTTCTAAGTGACCCCAAGCTTTTGAACGACAGTGTAAATATATATATATATAAAAATAGAAAAAATAACTCTACATTAAACATGTTTTTTCAAACCAGTTAACATAAAATATCACTATGGAAAGGTAAGGTTCATTTAGCAAACAACGTTGAAAAGAGTTTGTCTTAAATAAAACGGAATGGGCAATGCTGAATAATAACTTTCATGAATAAGAATGAATAAACTATTCATTCATATTGCACATACTATAAATTAGTTTTTCATTATTTGTAAACATGTATATTATAGGCATTACAATTCATAAGCATTGTAACATGTTTAATCATTTATAAAGACATTGAAATTATGCTCTTATCCAAATAGTAGCAATTAGGGTTGCGTGCCTTGCTCAAGGGCACATCGACTAGTCTGCTGGGGGATTCGAACCAGCGACATATAGGTTACTGGCCAAACTCTCTTAACCGCTAGGCTACTTGCCACACGTACTATATTATATTGTATACACATTTTTCATGAAAGTGAGTGTAAAGTGTAGCCCAAAAAGCCAGCATGGTCTCCCTGTACTTACACATCAAACCTATTTCCTGTTTGGCTCAGGCTGATCCCATCCACAGAAGCTGCCTCAATCTTTGTTTGAGACATGTTTTTAGGGTGGTATACACGCTGGTTGGCAATGGTCTCAGTCTCCTGTGCCAGTAGGGCTGTCACAGTCCATCCATCTTGTTCAGCACTCGACAAATAAAACAATCGGGTCACTATGAAACATTTTCCCACATAGTTCTAGACATTGCCAGTGCTCAAGATATTTCATAAACCGGTTAGTGTGTTGGCACACATCCTGAGGTGTGCATGACACATGTACAGCAATATCACAGATAGAACAATGAGACAGATATTTCACTAGATGTATGAATGTGAAGCATCCGCTTGGCGTTTCCACTCACTACCAAATATTTGGTAGTGAGAGGAAGCCCACTGCCCAGCCTGAGGTAGTCACCTGGAATGCATTTCAATTAACAGGTTTGCACTGTTAAAAGTTAATTTGTGGAATTTCTTTCCTTCTTATTACATTTCAGCCAAACAGTTGTGTTGTGACACGGTAAGGGAGAAGATGGAACGAATGTCACGGTTGTCGTAAGAACGGGACCAAGGCGCAGTGGTTGTTGAGTTCCACATATTTATTTCAAAAGTGAAACTTAAAGCAAAGCAATAAAGCAATAAACGAACAACGAACCGTGACTACGAAGGTGCACAAACACAAAACACAATCAATATCCCACAAAACACAGGTGGGGAAATAGCTACCTAAATATGATCCCCAATCAGAGGCAACGATAAACAGCTGCCTCTAATTGGAAACCACATTAGCACCAACATAGAAATAGATACACTAGATCGCCCCCTAGTCACACCCTGACCTACCACACCATAGAGAATCAAGGGCTCTCCATGGTCAGGGCGTGACAACGAGATGGATTTTGACAGACATTCTGCACATTTTCTCATGGACGAAAATATTTGATCTCAATACAGTTTTCTGTTCCCAAAACTAAGATCTGTTATTAACAGAGTGGATTAAGTTTTGCAGAGAGAAAAATAAAATTACAATTACAAATGCATAACATAAATATGACATATGTCAAGACATGACTAACCCTTGATAAGGGGCAAGGCAATTTGTGACCGTGGTTTTGGTAATCAGTGTCAGCGCCGGTATTGTCGTCAAAACTAAGACAGTTGCCGAAACAAAGACGGTTCTGACAAGTTATTTGAGGAAGGAAAGAGAGGAAGGCTACACACCACTCTCTCACTTGAATATCTTACCTAGTTATTTTCAGATTATCTAATTTTGCTCTTTCTTTCCAACTCTTCTTCCCCTCCTTGCCTCTTTTGACCTCACCCTTTCCCAGCCCCCTCCAATCACAAGGCAGGGAATGCGCTTGACCTCACCCTTTCTCAGCCCCCTCCAATCACAAGGCAGGCAATGCGCTTGACCTAATCTTTACTAGAGGCTGTTCGCCTACTAATCTCATGACAACACCCCTCCGGGTCTCTGATTACTAATTTGATTTCTTTTCTCTCTCCTCCAACCCTAACCACTCAGCCCCTACACAGGTTGTCATGCGCTGTTGCAATCTTCTCTCTCTCTCTCTCTCTCTCTCTCTCTCTCTCTTTCTCTCTCCCACTACTCTCTCCTTTTATATCCTATCATTTTTCCCTTCTGCTAAATCCTTCTCCCTCCTGTCTCCTGATTATGCCTCTTCGACCCTACTATCCTCCCTTTCCGCATCCTATTACCAGCACTGTCCCCTTTCCTACTGGCCTGCTCAGCCCTCCTCTCCTCCTCCTGCAAGCTTACAGAACAGGGATGCAGGCAGCTGACCGAAAAGGTAGGAAAACTAAACTTCCGGAGGACCTATAATCCTTTCACTCCCTCCTCTTTACCTTCTATTCCTCTGAATCTGCTGCTAAAGCCACTTTCTATCACTTTAGATTTCAAGCTTCTGCCTCTAACCCTAAGAAACCATTTTCTACCTTTTCCGCCCTCCTTAATCCTCCTCCCATCCCTCCTCCCACTCTGCGAACAACTTTGTCAACCACTTTGAAAAGAAGGTTGACGACATCCGCTCCTCATTCACCTATTTGCCCATTGAGTCAACTGGTTCCAATCACAAAGAACTACCCTACGCTTTGACCTCTTTCTCCCTTCTCTCTCCAGATGAAATCAAATCAAAATGTATTTGTCACATGCGCCGAATACAACAGGTGTAGACCTTACAGTGAAATGCTTACTTACAAGCCCTTAACCAACAATGCAGTATAAAGATGTTTTTTTTAAAGTATGAGATAACAATAAAAAATAATTAAAGAGCAGCAGTAAATAACAATAGCGGGGCTATATACAGGGGGTACCCGTACAGATTCAACAGATTCTACCAATTATATGCATATCCTAGCTTCTGGGCCTGAGTAACAGGTTGAAATACTGCCCCCTACCCAAGAGAGGTTAATGTTGTCGTTCAGCCACGACTCGGTAAAACATAAGATATTACAGTTTTTAATGTCCCGTTGGTAGGATATACATGCTTTCAGTTCATCCCATTTATTTTCCAGTGATTGAACATCAGCTAGCATGACGGAAGGCAACGACAGATTAGCCACTCGTCGCCTGATCCTCACAAGGCACCCTGATCTTTTTCTGCAAAATCTCTGTTTCCTTCTCCAGCGATAGCTGGGGATCTGGTCGGGTGTCTGTATTATATCCCTCCCGTCCGACTCATTGAAGAAAAACTCTTTCTCTAATCTGAGGTGAGTAATTGCAGTTCTGATGTCCAGAAGATCTTTTCGGTCATAAGAGATGGTAGCAGCAACATTATGTACAAAACAAGTTACGAACAATGCGAAAAAATTAACAAAATAGCATGGTTGGTTAAGAGCCAATAATCCTGCAACAAGTAAGTTCCGGCCGCCCGACAACGTGCCCGCTGGAACCCATCCCCTCCTCCCTTCTAAAGAACATATCTGGCGACATTCTACCACTCCTCACTTCCCTCATCAACTTATCCCTGACCACTTGCTGTTTCAAAATGGCATCAAAATGGCCCGAGTCACTCACCTCCTCAAGAAATCAACACTCTACCCCCCTGACGTCAAATACTACAGGCCGGTATCTCTTCTTTCTCTTCTTTCCAAAACACTTGTGTGCTGTCTTTGACCAACTCTCTCGCTATCTCTCTCAGAATGATCTTCTTGACCCTAACCATCAGGCTTCAAGATGGGTAACTCATCCGAGACTGCTCTTCTCTCTGTCACAGAGGCTCTCCGGACTGTCTCTCCTCTGTTCTCATCCTACTAGATCTATCCGCTGCCTTCGACACCGTGAACCATCAGATCCTCCTCTCCACCCTCTCAGGGCTGGACATCTCAGGCTCTGCTTGCTCTTGGATTGCATCCTACCTGGCAGGCCGCTACTTCTGTTGCATTTTCTTCAGACAGCGCGCCTGGTTGAGGCTCTCCCAATATATCCAATCACTGCTCTCAAGCTCTTTGGGGCATGATTTTGAGCTCAGTCATCCACATGAGTGTTCACAACTAGCTAAAAGGAAATGTGGCTACTGTAGCAATTGCTATGCGAACGCATAAATTGCTAATGCTCGCCATTCCACTCAATTGCTAAAGTTATTTGACGCTAGCTAGCTTGCCAGCCCAAACAGAAGTGCTAAACAATCGATAATGTGATTGAAAAGTAATCATAACTTGATTCATCGGGTTCAGTGTAAATTTGAATCATGCATGGACGTGTGTTTATGATGTGATTATGTGGGAGTTTGTTGCGTTATTTGTAACTTATTTTGTACATAATGTTTCTGCAACCGTATCTTACGGCAAAAAAACAGTTCTGGATATCAGGACAGAGATCACTCACCTCGGATTAGAGAAAGAGCTTCTGGATATCAGGACAGCGATCACTCACCTCGGATTAGACAAACAGCTTCTGGATATCAGGACAGCGATCACTCACCTCGGATTAGACAAAGAGCTTCTGGATATCAGGACAGTGATCACTCACCTCGGATTAGACAAACAGCTTCTGGATATCAGGACAGTGATCACTCACCTCGGATTAGACAAAGAGCTTCTGGATATCAGGACAGTGATCACTCACCTCGGATTAGACAAACAGCTTCTGGATATCAGGACAGCGATCACTCACCTCGGATTAGACAAAGAGCTTCTGGATATCAGGACAGCGATCACTCACCTCGGATTAGACAAAGAGCTTCTGGATATCAGGACAGAGATCACTCACCTCGGATTAGACAAAGAGCTTCTGGATATCAGGACAGAGATCATTCACCTCGGATTAGACAAAGAGCTTCTGGATATCTGGACAGCGATCACTCACCTCGGAATAGACTAAGAGCTTCTGGATATCAGGACAGCGATCACTCACCTCGGATTAGACAAAGAGCTTCTGGATATCAGGACAGCGATCACTCACCTCGGATTAGACAAAGAGCTTCTGGATATCAGGACAGAGATCACTCACCTCGGATTAGACAAAGAGCTTCTGGATATCAGGACAGAGATCACTCACCTCGGATTAGACAAAGAGCTTCTGGATATCAGGACAGAGATCACTCACCTCGGATTAGACAAAGAGCTTCTGGATATCAGGACAGCGATCACTCACCTCGGATTAGACAAAGAGCTTCTGGATATCAGGACAGAGATCACTCACCTCGGATTAGACAAAGAGCTTCTGGATATCAGGACAGAGATCACTCACCTCGGATTAGACAAAGAGCTTCTGGATATCAGGACAGAGATCACTCACCTCGGATTAGACAAAGAGCTTCTGGATATCAGGACAGAGATCACTCACCTCGGATTAGACAAAGAGCTTCTGGATATCAGGACAGAGATCACTCACCTCGGATTAGACAAAGAGCTTCTGGATATCAGGACAGCGATCACTCACCTTGGATTAGACAAAGAGCTTCTGGATATCAGGACAGAGATCACTCACCTCGGATTAGACAAAGAGCTTCTGGATATCAGGACAGAGATCACTCACCTCGGATTAGACAAAGAGCTTCTGGATATCAGGACAGAGATCACTCACCTCGGATTAGACAAAGAGCTTCTGGATATCAGGACAAAGATCACTCACCTCGGATTAGACAAAGAGCTTCTGGATATCAGGACAGCGATCACTCACCTCGGATTAGACAAACAGCTTCTGGATATCAGAACAGCGATCACTCACCTCGGATTAGACAAATAGCTTCTGGATATCAGGACAGCGATCACTCACCTCGGATTAGACAAATAGCTTCTGGATATCAGGACAGCGATCACTCACCTCGGATTAGACAAATAGACTAATAACATTTCTTCAACAAGCAAGATTCACAGGACATTCTCCAAACATCCGACAGGGCCAACATCCCCGTTATTTGCAAGAGGAAGCAACGCAGGTACAGAGGACAAAGAGCCTGGTCATGCTGGCACTAACTCAGTCAGCTGTATAAGGAAATAAGTCAACAGGAAACCACTCACCCAGAGGCGGTGCTCCTACTGGCCGGAGACTTTAATGCAGGGAAACTTAAATCAGTTCAACCAACATCAACATGTTAAATGTGCAACCAGAGGGAAAACAATTCTAGATCACCTGTACTCCACACACAGAGACGCATACAAAGCTCACCCTCGCCCTCCATTTGGTAAATCCGACCACAACTCTATCCTCCTGATTGCTGCTTACAAGCAAAAATTAAAGCAGGAAGCACCAGTGACTCGGTCTATAAAAAAGTGGTCAGATGAAGCAGATGCTAAACTACAGGACTGTTTTGCTATCACAGATTGGAATATGTTCTGGGATTCTTCCGATGACATTGAGGAGTACACCACATCAGTCACTGGCTTTATCAATAAGTGCATCGAGGACATCGTCCCCACAGTGACTGTACATACATAACCCAACCAGAAGCCATGGATTACAGGCAATATTCGCACTGAGCTAAAGGGTAGAGCTGCCGCTTTCAAGGTGCGGGACTCGGAAGCTTACAAGAAATCCTGCTATGCCCTGCGACGAACCATCAAAGAGGCAAAGCGTCAATAGGGCTAAGATTGAATCCTACTACACCGGCTTATGTGGCAGGGCTTGCAAACTATTACAGATTACAAAGGGAAGCACAGCCGTGAGCTGCCCAGTGACACGAGCCTACCAGACAAGCTAAATCACTTCTATGCTCGCTTCGAGGCAAGCAACACTGAGGCATGCATGAAAGCATCATCTGTTCCAGACGACTGTGTGATCCCGCTCTCCGTAGCCGACGTGAGTAAGACCTTTGAACAGGTCAACATGCACAAGGCTGCGGGGCCAGACGGATTACCAGGACGTGTGCTCCGGGCATGTGCTGACCAACTGGCAGGTGTCTTCACTGACATTTTCAACATGTCCCTGATTGATTCTGTAATACCAACATGTTTCAAGCAGACCGCCATAGTCCCTGTGCCCAAGAACACTACAGACCCATGGCTCTCACGCCCGTAGCCATGAAGTGCTTTTAAAGGCTAGTAATGGCTTACATCAACACCATTATCCCAGAAACCCTCCACTCCAATTTGCATAACGCCCAAACAGATCCACAAATGATGTAATCTCTATTGCACTCCACACTACCCTTTCCTACCTGGACAAAAGGAACACTTATGTGAGAATGCTATTCATTGACTACAGCTCAGCGTTCAACACCATAGTGCCCTCAAAGCTCATCACTAAGCTAAGGATCCTGGGACTAAACACCTCCCTCTGCAACTGGATCCTTGACTTCCTGACAGGCCGCCCCCAGGTGGTGAGGGTAGGTGACTAACCGGGCTATCTGCATTGTGTCCCTCCACCCACCACCCCCTCTTTTACGCTACTGTTACACTCTGTTCATCATATATGCATAGTCACTTTAACCATATCTACATGTACATACTACCTCAATCAGCCTGACTAACCGGTGTCTGTATGTAGCCTCGAAGCAGAACTGTGCAATTGAACTGTTAGGATTCTCAGACTGTGATGACTTTCACATCACATGTGTGATGAATTATAATTCAGCCCTAACTCTGCTTTGCTCCCTAGCTGGACCATGATACCAAGCCTGCAGATGTATCTGGTACTGAGATACCATATTGAGTGCATACAGTGCATATTGGATCACTCCAATATATGGTATCTCAGTACC
>NC_056433.1:12018476-12068476 GCF_018296145.1 Oncorhynchus tshawytscha
GGTTTAGGATTAGGGGTTAGGGGAAATAGGACTTTGAATGGAAATCAATTTTAGGTCCCCACGAGGATAGAAAAACGTATGTGTGTGCGTCTCAGTATATGTTGGAAAGGCATTGATATTTCACTCAGGTCTGTGTAAATACCCTACATCTCTCTCTCTCTCTCTCTTTCCCTCCTCTCCCTCTCTCTCTCTGCTGTGTGAAGTGTGTCTGTCAGAGAGACTCCCGCTCGTCAACTTTCTTCATGCATCATGACAACCAATCAATCAAATGCTGGCCTCCGGGATCGAGACAGAACCTTCTCCGTGGGGACTAGTGTTACTGTGGCAACCGTGACGATGTGCAACCCTGCGAGATGGCAGCATTTCAAGAAGAAACAACGTCAACTTTTTGCTACTTTTTTACTCTTTGCTTCTCCCTCTGGGTGTAATTTTCTTTTCACCAACTGTTAGAGTAACCAATACTAGCGTACAGATAGAGTCTACTCTCTATGATAATATTGCACAAGGAACCCTCAGATCACTTGTCAATCAAAGTGTTCTCTCACATATCTCATAGTGGTCCTCTGTAGCTCAGTTGGTAGCATGGCGCTTGCAATGCCAGGATAGTGGGTTTGATTCCCGTGACCTCCCGTACGTAGCATATAAGCACGCATTAATTGTAAGTTGCTTTGGTTAAAAGTGTCTGCTAAACGGCATATATTCATAGTCTATAGCAGAGATGGCCAACCCTCCTGGGGAGTTAACCTCATAGTCTATAGCAGAGATGGCCAACCCTCCTGGGGAGTTAACCTCATAGTCTATAGCAGAGATGGCCAACCCTCCTGGGGAGTTAACCTCATAGTCTATAGCAGAGATGGCCAACCCTCCTGGGGAGTTAACCTCATAGTCTATAGCAGAGACGGCCAACCCTCCTGGGTAGTTAACCTCATAGTCTATAGCAGAGATGGCCAACCCTCCTGGGTAGTTAACCTCATAGTCTATAGCAGAGATGGCCAACCCTCCTGGGGAGTTAACCTCATAGTCTATAGCAGTGATGGCCAACCCTCCTGGGGAGTTAACCTCATAGTCTATAGCAGAGATGGCCAACCCTCCTGGGGAGTTAACCTCATAGTCTATAGCAGAGATGGCCAACCCTCCTGGGGAGTTAACCTCATAGCCAACCCTCCTGGGGAGTTAACCTCATAGTCTATAGCAGAGATGGCCAACCCTCCTGGGGAGTTAACCTCATAGTCTATAGCAGAGACGGCCAACCCTCCTGGGGAGTTAACCTCATAGTCTATAGCAGAGACGGCCAACCCTCCTGGGGAGTTAACCTCATAGTCTATAGCAGAGACGGCCAACCCTCCTGGGGAGTTAACCTCATAGTCTATAGCAGAGATGGCCAACCCTCCTGGGGAGTTAACCTCATAGTCTATAGCAGAGATGGCCAACCCTCCTGGGGAGTTAACCTCATAGTCTATAGCAGAGATGGCCAACCCTCCTGGGGAGTTAACCTCATAGTCTATAGCAGAGATGGCCAACCCTCCTGGGGAGTTAACCTCATAGTCTATAGCAGAGATGGCCAACCCTCCTGGGGAGTTAACCTCATAGTCTATAGCAGAGATGGCCAACCCTCCTGGGGAGTTAACCTCATAGTCTATAGCAGAGACGGCCAACCCTCCTGGGTAGTTAACCTCATAGTCTATAGCAGAGATGGCCAACCCTCCTGAGGAGTTAACCTCATAGTCTATAGCAGAGACGGCCAACCCTCCTGAGGAGTTAACCTCATAGTCTATAGCAGAGACGGCCAACCCTCCTGGGGAGTTAACCTCATAGTCTATAGCAGAGATGGCCA
This sequence comes from Oncorhynchus tshawytscha, assembly GCF_018296145.1. Taxonomy (NCBI): domain Eukaryota; kingdom Metazoa; phylum Chordata; class Actinopteri; order Salmoniformes; family Salmonidae; genus Oncorhynchus; species Oncorhynchus tshawytscha. Next base: position 12,020,311 of record NC_056433.1, read on the forward strand.
ACCCTCCTGGGGAGTTAACCTCATAGTCTATAGCAGAGATGGCCAACCCTCCTGGGGAGTTAACCTCATAGTCTATAGCAGAGATGGCCAACCCTCCTGGGGAGTTAACCTCATAGTCTATAGCAGAGATGGCCAACCCTCCTGAGGAGTTAACCGTTTTCTCAGGGGGACACGAAAAGAGAGACACATTTCAAAGAAAAAGACAAGGTGCTGAATAAAAAGAACAGGGATGAGCTCTATGTGCATGTGAGGAGCAAAAACTAATTACTGTATGCCAACATCATATTTCTCCAGTTTCCCTGCTTTTCAGGAATACCATTGGGAATATCTAAATAAAACTAGGGGAGTTTACACAGAGGTCAAAATAGATTCTTCTCCTCGGGATACATTTCTTTCGTAGGCCGTTTGTTTACCGAACACGCGGCGATGGATTTGTTTGTCTACCCATCGTCGCTAGTGTGTTTGAAAGGCGAGGTCCTCAGAGTACACCCAAAAAGGCAGCTGTGTCTTCGGGCTGAGCTATAACTAGCAGCAGATACAACGCTTTAGCGTTATCAATCAGCCCCCCGCCGTGTGCACAATGATCCACATTCAGGTCCCTGGGTTGAGGGTTGAGTCACTGCCTGAGGCTGCAGGGTTTTATTTAGAGTAGCACATGAATGCAGTATTTGACATTAGGGAACATAATGTTCCCTCATAGCAAATCACAGGGGTAAGCACTGAGAGGGAAAGATTTGTTCTGTTTGTTTTAAGTGAAAACGACACACAAATTTGTAAACAGACATGTGCACCCACACACATACACACACACACACACACTTTCACACACACATTCACCCCGTGCCTCCCTCTTTTCCTTCCTCTCTCTTCCTCTCTCTCTCTCGCTCTCTCCTCTAACCCATGTAAAAGGAGATCTCTCTCTCTCCTCTAACCCCTGTAAAAGGAGATCTCTCACTCTCTGCTTGGCCGCAGTATTGCATTGTCAGAGGTGTTCTATTATATATCCTAATGTCACTGTGGCGACCATGATGGATGGAATTCCTTAATGATGCCGCTGTGTTCTATCTCTGACTCCGGCTCGACCGGAGAACTTGGCACACTGCAGACAGCCCTTTTAATGAGTTCTGGAAGCAACCTGTAACCCCTGACAACCAAGCGTTCCTCAATGACCTCTTTGGCTAAAACGATCAGATGAATACGCAGGCTCCCAAGGAGGGCTGTGGACATATCTATGTGTATGTCCCAAATAGCACCCTATTCCCTATACAGTGCACTACATTTTGACCAGAGCCCATAGGGGTCTGTAAGGAATAGGGTGCCATTCAGGACTCAACCCAGCTGTAGCTCATTAACCCAATGAGACGAGGTTGGATATGAAGAAGTACCAGTAATTAAAATGTGGGGTATTTGTTGAATGAACACGTTCATTTAAAAACCATGGACGTTAATGTGGAGTTGGTCCCTGCTGATATAACAGCCTCCACTATTCTGGGAGTTCGATGGGGTTGAGGTCAGGAATTTGTGCAGGCCAATCAAGTTCTTCCACACTGATCTTGACAGATAATTTCTGTATGGACCTCGCTTTGTGCACAGAGGCATTGTCATGCTGAAACAGGAAAGGGCCTTCCCCAAACTGTTGCCACAAAGTTGGAAGCACAGAATCATCTAAAATGTCATTGTATGCTGTGGCATTAAGAGTTCCCTTTATTGGAACTAAGGGGCCTAAAAACCCCAGGCCATTATTCCTCTACCAAACTTTATAGTTGGCACTATGCAATGGGGAAGGTAGCGTTCTACTGGCCTCCGCCAAACCCAGATTCGTCTGCCAGATGGTGAAGCGTGATTCATCACTCCAGGGAACGCGTTTCCACCGCCCCAGAGTCCAATGGCGGCAAGCGTTACAGCACTCCAGCCAACGCTTGGCATTGTTCATGGTGATTGTGCATGGCGATGCTCGGCCATGGAAACCCATTTCATGAATCTCCAGACGAACAGTTCTTGTGCTGACGTTGCTTCCAGAGGCAGTTTGGAACTTGGTAGTGAGTGTTACAACCAAGGACAGGCGATTATTACGCGCTTCAGCGCTCGGCGGTCCCGTTCTGTGAACTTGTGTGGCCTACCACTTTGCGGCTGAGCCGTTGTTGCCTCTAGACATTTCTACACAATAACAGCGCTTACAGTGGACAGGGGCAGCTCTAGCAAGGCAGACATTTTACGAACTGATTGTTCAGAACTGATTGTCTGTCCTTATGATGGTGCCACGTTGAAAGTCACTGAGCTCTACAGCATTCTACTGCCAATGTTTGTCTATGGAGATTGAATGGCTGTGTGCTCGATTTTATACATCTGTCAGCAACGAGTGTGGCTGAACTAGCCGAATCAACTCATTTGAAGGGGTGTCCACATACTTTGTATATATACTGTATAGTGAATGTGAAGTACAGTATGTATATAATGCATGTATTGACTGATAGTTTATACCCTCTTGCACATGCACACACGTGCTGATACACACTCATGCACATGCTCCCATGCACACACGTGCTGATACACACTCATGCACATGCTCCCATGCACACGCCCACTCACTCACACACTCACTCACTCAGTGTGAATGTGCCAGGGTTTATCACTGGCTCTATGGGATGAAAGGAGCACATGAAAGAGTGATGATTAAAAACTGTAATTATATGACACTCTTTCTGGGTCCAGAGTGAGTCTGAGTGGACTATCATCTTATATCAAGACACTCATTCATTAATTCACCCCTACCGTACATCTCTCTCTTCCTCTCTCTCTCTCCGCTCTGTCTTACCCCACCCGCCCCATATACACACACACACACACACACACATACGCACACACACACACACACAGACACACACACACACACACACACACACACACACACGTATTTGCATGCACGCACACTGATAATAAACTGATGTCAATTTAGACCCTAACCTCTCAGTAAATACTTTATATGTGTCAAAGTGTATGCAAAAAAATAAATAAGATGCTTACATTCAAAGCAGCTACCTTTTTGTATGTATGTGTAATCCCTAAAAGGGAATTGAACCCATGATTTAGCCACAACTTAGCCACACAGCACCACACCACCTTGTTAAAAGTGTTATCTTTCCTAGCATCATGGCATGTTGCCTTTCTGTGATCAGCAACACTAGCATGAATCTGAAGAGACAACTAGTGGTTAAAATACATGTGCAAGTTGCATCAAAGCAACACCGGGTGGCGCTAGGGTACTACTGATGATCTAGACATAATGAAAGCTCTCTGCTTTAGCCATAATGACAGCTCTCTGCTTGACCAGTATCTCTTACTGGATCAGAATACGTTTTTGGTTTTTGGTTCATGTCATCTAACGGTTGTATTGCCTGAAAAACAAATATTGCTTGGGAGCATTAGGGACAGCTTAATCTACAGTATATTATATTATAGACCTATCATATTGTAAAATGGGAGTGGAAACTTAAAATGTATGCACGCTTGGCTGTAAGTCGCTCGGGATAAAAACGTCTGCTAAATGGCATATATTATACCATTTAATTATATGTATTATTATTATATTATTATATGTCTTGGTGGTTTCTATTTAGTTTAATGAACACCTCATATTTACAACTTCGGGCTGAAATAGTGAGACGGGTATAAATGCCTTATTTCAATTCCATGGACGTCTGTAGCTCAATAGACAGACTTTCGTAGTCACCGGGTTCCTCATTTCTGGTCTATAACACTAAAGGAAGAGCAAGAGAACCAAGGCTGCCATGAAGATGACTGCAGAGCCACAGGAAGGATGGACTACTCTCCAGTTCACATCATATAACCTTTCCACTCCATTGTGTCTTGTCCTTTTCAGCACGGTGTCAGCAACTACGGTGGATGAGCAACCAACGCCAGCCCAGTACGGCTCGGCTCAGTGGTGTGGAAAGATATCATATATATCCAAGGGGAACACGACTCTATGTACACACACACACACGTCCTGTCCAACCGGTCATCTCTGCTTCTTTATTGTTCATCTCCGATGTGCGGCAGCATGCGTCGGAGAATGTCTCCACGCTGACGCATGATTGGCTGAGGCCCCCTGCTGCATCGCCTCGCTCCAGGAAGTGAATATATCTCCACCCGGGCTCCCGTCTTCCTATGTGACCTCTCAGTCAAACATGTGCATATTTATGGGAGGGGAGAGCTGGCGAGAGACACTTTAAATTCAGACTGAGGTTTATTCCCTAATAACTACATTGGAGGGACGGGTATGTCCGCTGATTTCTGCTCAAGCGCATTAGCGAAACATGGAGGCTTTGTGGCTTTGTGGGAGCATGGCAGGATATAGAAGGGAGATAAAGTTGTGAGAAGAAGCAACACATAGTATTCCAAATGATAGCAAGCATGTTATTTATTCCTTTACTTCGAATATGACAGTCGGCCATCCTAGCCCAATGTGTCACCTGATTGGTTGGGTCACGTTCAATAGGCACGAAAAAGAAGAAAATGGGAGGTACTATCTGAACTCATCCAATAAGAAGCACTTGTTTTCTTCTTCCTAATGAACAAGACCCTGCTGTACGTTGGTGACTGAGCATTCTTTTGATTGATTGGTCAAAGTGAGGAATGGCGAGGATAGACACACCGGCTGATTATTGTAATGTAAATCAATAGCTTTTCCTCATTGACGGGGAGCAGTGATACCCAACAGGCCTCCTCTGCCCTCTGGAGAGAACATATGATCCCACCACTGTGAACAGTTGTCCTACAGCGGGCTATACCATTTTAGCAAGTCAGGACAATGGTGACATTCCAGGTTGTCATTTTTTGTAATGTTGCTGTACAAATTCTCTGGGGCCCTATATGTATCAAGTGTCTCAGAGTACGAAAGGAAAGGGAAATGGGGATACCTAGTCAGTTGTACAACTAAATGCATTTAACTGAAATGTGTCTTCCACATTTAACCCCTGTGAATACTGATCTACATTCACAACAAAGGGTTGGATGTCACTTTTTACTAACACCGTAACTACTTGAAGATTGTTTGATTTACTTTGCCCGGTACAATGGAACCAATGGAATTAGTCCCAAAGGTGCAAACGTCAAGCTCAATCAAGCCCGCCTCATTTAAAAAAAAAAGTATTTTAAACTGCCTGTTCAGGGGCAGATTTGTACCTTGTCAGCTCAGGGATTTGAACTTGCAACCTTCCGGTTACTAGCCCAACACTCTATCCACTAGGCTAACCACTAGGGTACCCTCATATGTCAAATATTAGCAGGTTATTTGATGTGCACTTGATTGAGCTTGAAGTTTGTACCTTCGGGACTATTCCATTGGTTCCATTGTACCAGGCAAACTAAGGGGGCGGGATTAATTTCGTTCTTGCTTTGTCGAGCTAAATTGTATTCGTTTGCAAATGTATTTAACCCTGACCTGTTATGATGTAAAAAAAAAAGGCCTTTATAAATACATTTGATTGATTTGATTGATTAGGCCTAATTTCTTCAGTAGTGTGTCAGTGCCTGTACTAAGAGTTCTACCTCATCCCTTTCCCATGACAACCTGATGCTCTGGGAAACCCCACCAGGTCCCTCCCATCTCTCCCTCTTCCTCCTTTCCATCCCTCCCTCCGTCTTCCTCTTTTTTCCATCCCCATCCCTTACTTGGGGGAAAAGAGGAGGAATGGAAAAGGGGCCTGAGTCGCTGGAGAAAGGAGGATAAATATTGGTTTTGTGGGCTCTCCTCGGAGGCCCAGACTTCTTTTTGCCTCTTAAGAAAACGTTCCTCCCACTCGAGAGCAACCAAAGCAAATAGCCCTGTGTCGGTGCTGTCTGACTCACCACCGCCACTCGTGTGTTTGTTTACACAGAAGCCGGAGGATGGCCGCTATGACAGACAGAGAACAGTGGAGAGAGAGAGAGAGAGACAGAGAGAGAGAGAGGGGAGGGGAGAGATGGGGAAGAGCGAGAGAGAGAGAGAGAGAGGGAGGGGGGAGAGATGGGGAAGAGAGAGAGAGAGAGAGAGAGAGGGGAGGGGGAGAGATGGGGGAGAGAGAGAGAGAGAGAGAGAGAGGGGAGAGATGGGGAAGAGAGAGAGAGAGAGGGGAGGGGGAGAGATGGGGAAGAGAGAGAGAGAGAGAGAGAGAGAGGGGGGGGGAGAGATGGGGAAGAGAGAGAGAGAGAGAGAGAGGAGGGGGAGGATGGGGAGAGATGGGGAAGAGAGAGAGAGATGGGGGAGAGAGAGAGAGGGAGGGGGAGAGAGATGGGGAAGAGAGAGGGAGAGAGAGAGAGAGGGGAGGGGGAGAGATGGGGAAGAGAGAGAGAGAGAGAGAGAGAGGGGAGGGGGAGAGATGGGGAAGAGAGAGGGAGATATGGGCAAGAGAGAGAGAGCGATACATGTATTTATTTTCCCTTTTGTACTTTAACTATTTGCACATCATTATACACTGTATATAGTGTTTTGGAACTTTTGTGACTGTAATGTTTACTGTTCATTTTTTACTGTTTATTTCACTTATGTTTATTATCTATTTCACTTGCTTTGACATGTTTCCCATGACAATAAAGCCTCCTTAAATTGAAAATTGAAATTAAGAGAGTGGGAGAGAAAGAGGGGGGAGAGATGGGAGAGAAGGGGGGATATGGGCGAGAGAGAGAGAGATAGAGGGGCGAGAGATGGGAGAGAGAAGGGGGATATGGGTGAGAGAGAGAGAGAGAGAGATAGAGAGAAGATAGAAAGATAGGAGACAGGGGGTGATGGTGGAGGAGAGCGGTTTGTTCCATGACATAGATGCTCTCTGGAGATGATTTTGCTGACCAAAGCCCCTCCACACACACACACACACACACACACACACACACACACACACACACACACACACACACAACATGTCTTTAAGCATCTTGGGATGTCTGGGAGGATGATTTCTGAAATGACCAGTGCTTGTGATACCAGGCACCATGGGCCCTGGTCAAAAGTAGTGCACTGCTTAGGGAATAGGGTACCATTTGGGACACATAGAGGGTATTGGAGTGAGATTAGTTCACACACGGGAGAAGAACCGACCAAGCAACCGACCAAGCAACCGACCTGGGAGACTGGGACTAATACCATCGGAGGGACGGATGGGGGAGGGACAGATGGGGGAGGGACAGATGGGGGAGGGACTGATGGGGGAGGGACTGATGGGGGAGGAACAGATGGGGGAGGGACAGATGGGGGAGGGACAGATGGGGGACAGATGGGGGAGGGACAGATGGGGAGGGACAGATGGGGAGAGCCATTGGCCTGCTGACCTGTATCACAATCTGGATAACTCATGCTAACACACACACATACACACAAGCAACAAACAAGGTATGCACGTACGCACAAATGCACGCACACACACACACACACACACACACACACACATGAAGGCATGCATGCGCTCGCATCCACAAACACAGACACAGAAGTACACACATACCAGGCTGCATATACACCCGCTCAATACTCAATCTCACCCACACACACACACACACATATACACACACACACATACACATACACATTCACACAGACACAAACACACAAACACACACAAACACACACACACAGACACCATCCTTTGTGGCCTGCCCTCATGGTGGTCGGTTGCACTTCTAAAGGCTCAATCTGTTCTGTCCCTCCTCTCTGGTTAAGAGCACAAAGGCCCCTCTCGTCTGGCTCAATGACACAAAGCCTGCTCACACACCTCTATACACATGTCCCATTCCAGCCCAGACAGACAGACCGCCCGTTCCCTGGAGACCAGCCCCTCAGTCCATCGCTGGGGATGGAGGTGCTAAGGGAGTGACAGGATACATCCCAAATTGCACCCTCTTCCCTAGTGCACTACTTTGACCAGGGCTCATAGGAGCGAAGGGCTTAAACAGTGACAGAGTGTGTCTCAGAATGCACCTTATTCTATGTAGTGCCCTACTTTTAACCAGGGCCCATAGCATTAGCACTATTTGCATAATGTTAGTATTTTCCCTTTGCACTGTTAGCATTAGCATCCCAGCTAATCCCAGTTGTCTGAAGACACTGGCTGTGTTTGAGCGAAGCTTTTCCTACTCGTGTACTCACAGTTCCTGCCAAGCTGCCTCCCACATCCCCGTAATCCACAAACAATTATCATATTTGCCTCTCTGGACAACTCACGCTTTGTTTACCTACGACAAATGAACAATTTACTCAGATGGGTATTTAACAAGGATTCGCAAGCACCTTGCACAGGTCCATGCAGAATCAAAGCATCATTTTTATTTGGTACTATTAAAGTAGCCATGCACAAATAAATAATTGGGTTTGATGGACACAATTGTTGTTGCTGTTGGTTTGGAACAAATGTAGAGTGACTAATGGAGAGAAAGCCAGTGACTCATACTTTCTATGTTCACATTTCTATGTTCACATTTCTATGTTCACATTTCTGTGTTCACATTTCTATGTTCACATGTCTATGTCTAACAACTACCAATGCATACTGTAGAAACTATGACAGCAGTAAAAGGGTTTGGGGGGGGCAGCAACAAAACATTCCCACAACATCGAAATTACGAAGTCCAAGAATGGAAAACTTGAGTGATGGAATGGGCCTACTTTTACTGTTTGGTATTCATGGGTAGTTGACCTTTTCCTCTTTCAGCTATTGAGCAATAATCACTTCCTTGTGTAAACTGCTTTACTGTGTTAAGTGAGGCATGGGGACACCAGTGATAAAACTGTCAGACCCCAGAGAGCTGCAGGCTGAAACAGTTTGGGTAAGTTTTAGATGGGCTGGTCCATCTTTAGCCCAGTTGGCCTGGCAATTATTACTTATTTTTTTATTCACAGTGTGATCATTATTTGGCTAACCCTAACCCTAACCCTCAAGGGGAAAAAAGTGTGGATGCTATTTTGTGAATTATCAGTGAAATAACTATGACATAAGATCATTGGGTAACACTCTATTTTACTGTTAACTTGGTCATCGAAACTGTGTGGTAGAACATTTCTGTTACCAAAATGTGTTTGTTTAAATTAGTCAAAAAGAAACAAGTAAGGAATTTCACCATTTATCATTTAATGGGTAAATACCTCGTAATTGATTTGACATAAAACAAAAAGCTCCCACTCATTAATGTGATGTCATTGAATGCCAGTTATATGCCAAAGGCTAACCAGTTTCACTGCACCACCCCGTCAAGACCTTTACACTTGACAAATTACCGTAAAAATGTACTAATACAAATAAAAGCTGATTGAGAGATGGAATAACACCCTTCCCAACTAACTGAGATTAATAAAAAATATAAAAAAACTATCTGGACGTTAGCTCTGTGTTCTTTATTTTCTAAAGAGACAAGCTTGCTGAGATAAAATGGGTGCTATAAATTATAGTTGAGAGAGGTGGATATAGGGGAAGGAGGGGCAGTAGATATTATGTCCGTAAGATGTAGACACGCTGATTGGCCTAGCTCATAAATCTAGAGTAGAGCTGTTTGGTCTGGGCCCCAGTGCTAACCAGCCAATCATTACCCTTCCTTTTAGATATGTACAAACACGCACGGCCCCTGCCTGCGCCCAGCCAGAGAGGAAGAAGGAGAGTGAGAGAAGGAGGAGGGGTGGAAAGAGAAGGGGACATAGCAACAGGGAGTAATAATTACCCCCAGATGAGCCTCCTCATCCTTCTCTCTTCCCTCCATCCATACCTAAGATGATCACCTCCTCCAACAAACACATGCTACCACCCATGAGCATGGCAATACATGTGTTCCTACTTCCCAACCATATCTATATCTGTCTACAGGCCTGCATGCTAAACTGAGCTATGATGGCTTTAGCCAGTTCTGCTTAGTAATGTTCCCCGAAGCTCCCACCTTCTCCTCATGTTGTTCTTGACCAGTCTTAACGATCATCCACTTCTTTTCATCCTCCACACCTTCCTTCATCCCTTCATTTCTCCTCTCCTTTTCACTGACCACCCCCTCCTGATGAGTTATCAGTTGAGTGTATGGGCTTCTGTGTCCTCTCTACATTCACTCTGTCCATATTCATAAGTTGTGTAGTGTAGTATATTATTGTATAGTGTAGTGTAGTATAGTGCAAGTGTAGTATAGTGTGGTATATGTAGCATAGTATCATAAAGGGTATAGTATAGTATATATATAGTATAGTGTATAGTATATTTTGCACTGTATAGTATAGTGTTGTATATGTTGCATAGTATAGGAAATGTCATGTAGTACAACATAATACAGTATAGTGCAATAGTATAGTGTAGTATTTTTTTAACCTTTATTTAACTAGGCAAGTCAGTTAAGAACAAATTCTTATTCTCAATGATGGCCTAGAAACAATGGGTTAACTGCCTTGTTCAGGGGCAGAATGACAGATTTTTACATTGTCAGCTCCGAGATTCGATCTTACAACCTTTCAGTTACTAGTCTAACGCTCTAACGCTCTATCCACTAGGCTACCTGCCGCCCACTAGGCTACCTGCCGCCGTATAGTGTAGCATATGTAGTATAGTTTAGAGCAGTATAGTATAGTGCAGTATAGTGTAGTGGTATAATATAGTATTGTGTAGTATATCAAACATAGTATGGTGTAGTATATGTTGAGCAGTATAGTGTGGTATAGTATAGTGTAGCGGTATAGTATCGTGTAGTGCACATAGCATAGTATAGTATAGCATAGTATACTGTAGTGGTAAGGTGTAGTATAGGATAGTGTAGTAGAGTGTAGTAGTATTCTATGATGCAGTGTAGTATATGTAGTGTAGTTTAGTATAGCTTAGTATAGCATAGTGAAGTCTATGTCGTGTAGTATAGGATAGCGTAGTATACAGTATGTGTTGAAGTATAGTGTATTATAGTATAGTGTGGTGGTATAGTGTAGTAGTATAGTGTGATAGTATAGTGGAGTAGTATAGAATGGTGTAGTATATGTGGTGTAGTATGGTATAGTATAGCATAGTATAGTAGTATATAATAGTGTGGTAGCATAGAATAGTGTACTATATGTAGTGTAGTATAGTATAGTGTAGTAGTGTATTGTAGTATAGTGTAGTAGTATAGGATAGGGTAGTATATGTAGCGTAGTATAGTATAGCATAGCATACTGTAGTAGTAAGGTGTAGTATAGTGTAGGATAGTGTAGTATAGTGTAGTAGTATAGGATAGGGTAGTATATGTAGTGTAGTATGGTATAGTATAGCATAGTATAGTAGTATATTATAGTCTAGAAGCACATACTAGTGTACTATATGTAGTGTAGTATAGTATAGTGTAGTAGTGTAGTATAGTGTAGTAGTATAGGATAGGGTAGCATATATAGCGTAGTATAGTATAGGGCATTATAGTAGTATAGTATAGTGTAGTAGCATAGAATAGAGTAGTATATGTAGTGTAGCATAGTGTGGTATAGTGTAGTATATGTAGTATAGTACAGTGTAGTATATGTAGCATAGTATAGTATAGTGTAGTAGTATGGTGTAGTATATGTAGTAGAGTATAGTGTTGTATATGTAGTATATTACAGTGTAGTATATGTAGTATAGTATAGTGCAGTATGTTTAGCGTAGTATAGTACAGGATAGTGTAGTAGTATAATGTAGGATAGTGTAGTATACAGTATTTGATACACTGCCGATTTTGCAGGTTTTCCTACTTACAAAGCATGTAGAGGTCTTTAATTTTTATCATAGCAGGGATTTTGGCACACTCCCCCATACAGACCTTCTCCAGATCCTTCAGCTCCCTCCTCTTTGGAGGGAGCTGAAAGTCCGTATGGCCCAGCGACAGCCCCGAAACCTGAACAAGCTAGAGAAGGTCTGTATGGAGGAGTGGGCCAAAATCCCTGCTGCAGTGTGTGCAAACCTGGTCAAGAACTACAGGAAACATATGATCTCTGTAATTGCAAACAAAGGTTTCTGTACCAAATATTAAGTTCTGCTTTTCTGATGTATCAAATACTTATGTCATGCAATAAAATGCAAATTCAATACTTAAAAATCATACAATGTGATTTTCTGGATTTTTGTTTTAGATTCCGTCTCTCACAGTTGAAGTGTACCTATGATAAAAATTACAGACCACTACATGCTTTGTAAGTAGGAAAACCTGCAAAATCAGCAGTGTATCAAATACTTGTTCTCCCCACTGTATGTAGTATAGTACAGTGTAGTATATGTAGTATAGTATAATGTAGTATATGTAACGTAGTATTGTATAGGATAGTGTAGTATAGTATAGTATTCATAGGTTGCACTTGCCTCAATTCGTCGGGGCAGATCTTGATACAACCGATGCGACTGGCACCTACTACCATACCTTATTCAAAGGCACTTCAATATTTTGTCTTGCCCATTCACCCTCTAAATGGCACACATACACCATCCACGTCTCAGTTGTCTCAAGGCTTAAAAATCCTTCTGTCTACTCCTTTTCATCTACACTGATTTGTAGATGTCTTCAATAAGAGGTCATAACTTTCACCTGGATTCACCTGGTTCTGTCTATGTAATGGAAAGAGCAGGTGTTCCTAGTGTTTTACGGCGAATCTGTTTCTATGTGTTTCATACACCCTCTCTGATGCTAAGGGTTGTCCATTTGGCATAACACAGTCAGACCTGGTTTGCTCCAGTCTGCCTGGAGTGCCAGGTTTACGGGGTTTACACTTTTTAGTCCTTTTATATTGGTTCCATTGCAACAGTCAAGCTGAAGACCTCAAATAGTATTTGAAACCAGGTCTGGAGACAGTATGGTTACTCGTCATCATAGTAACTTGTGTCAACCTTCATTTTTTGCAGATGCCTACTAAAGTTGCAGAGAACACTACCTGGGCTTGAGATCAAGGTGGGGGTTATTTTTCTATTATGTCTTCCAGCATGCCTTTGGATTATTTCAAGATGTCAGCAAATCTGTCGAAGGAGCAAATATTTTTTACAGCAAAATATCACTACACACATTCAACAAGCTGGCTGCCTTAAAGGAAGCAAATTGTCTGCTTTAGACATAGAGATCCTGAAGATGTTTTACTCCTCTGTAGATAAAATCCGACCACTATTGGTGCGATGCCATGCGGCTAGTAGATGGGGGATGTAGGACCATCTCCAGTGTACTGACATGAAGAGGTTGTTTTTTACCAAGGAATGACTCAGTGCAGTGGTGACTTGGTCCAAATGGAGCATGGTCAGTAACCACAACCACCCTTACCCTCCCCTGGGGACCTTTGGCCCCATAGGCAAGCCTCCAGACCCTGTGTGTTCACAGTGAGAGAAACTCACTGCATCATCCTATTCCATGAATTCCATCCAACTCTGACATGGGCTTTTGTGCTTTTGGCAGAGGTTGCACCGTCAAGACTGGAAGATTGATTATGGAAGGCTGTGGGGTTGTTTTGTGTAAATATATAATCTTCTTTGCTGCCAGTTTCAACCGCAAACTGAAGAATTGCTTGTTCCAAAAGGACAGTCTGTCATTTGTGTCCCAATTGAAGGGTTACGTGCTTTTTTACCCATTGCATTGTGGGATGAAAGGAGGTGAAACTGACATACACATGTCCCTTGCTGTCTGTCACTTTCTCTTCATTTGAAGCATGTAACCAGAGACCAGACTGTCTATTTTTTCCCAGTCAACCTAAGAACTTTATATTTTTATACAAGTTCTTGCATGTAATTGTCCAGAAATGTATATCTCGTTACCCACAAAGGATAACGGGATAGGGCCAGCTTGAAGTTACTCAGCGTACACATCACTGACAATCTGAAATGGTCCACCCACACAGGCAGTGTGGTGAAGAAGGCGCAACAGCACATCTTAAACCTCAGGAGGCTGAAGAAATTTGGCTTGGCACCTAAAACACTCCCAAACTTTTTCAAATGCACAATTGAGAGCATCCTGTCTGGCTGTATCACCGCCTGGTACGATAACTGCACTGCCCGCAACCGCAGGGCTCTCCAGAGGGTAGTGTGATCTGCTCAACGCATCACCGGGGGCAAACTACCTGCCCTCCAGGGCACCTACAGCACCCGATGTCACAGAAAGGCTAAAAAAGATCATCAAGGACAACAACCACCTGAGCCACTGCCTGTTCACCCCGTTATCATCCAGAAGGCGAGATCAGTACAGGTGCATCAAAGCTGGGACCGAGAGACTGAAAAACAGCTTCTATCTCAAGGCCAACAGACTCTTAAATATCCATCACTAGGTGGCTTCCACCCGGTTACGCAACCCTGCACCTTAGAGGCTGCTGCCCTGTATACATACAGTGCCTTCCAAAAGTATTCATCCCCCTTGGCGTTTTTTCCTATTTTGTTGCATTACAACCTGTAATTTAAATTGATTTCTATTTGAATTTCATGTAATGGAAATACACAAAATAGTCCAAATTGGTGAAGTGAAATGAAAAAAAAATGTAATGTTTCCAAATAATCTAAAAAATAAAAAACTTAAGTGGTGCGTGCATGTGTATTCACCCCTGTTGCTATGAAGCCCCTAAATAAGATCTGATGCATCCAATTACCTTCAGAAGTCACATAATTAGTTAAATAAAGTATACCTGTGTGCAATCTAAGTGTCACATGATCTGTCACGTGATCTCAGTATATATGCACCTGTTCTGAAAGGCCCCAGAGTCTTCAACACCACTAAACAAGGGGCTCCACCAAGCAAGTGGCACCATGAAGACCAAGGAGCTCTCCAAACAGGTCAGGGACAAAGTTGTGGAGAAGTACAGATCAGGGTTGCGTTATAAAAAAATATCTGAAACTTTGAACATCCCACGGAGCAGCATTAAATCCATGAATAAAACATGGAAAGAATATGGTACCACAACAAACCTGCCAAGAGAGGGCCGCTCCCTAAAACTCACAGAGCGGCCAAGGAGGGCAAGGAGAGGCAACAAAGAGACCAAAGATAACCCTGAAGGAGCTGCAAAGCTCCACAGCGGAGATTGGAGTATCTGTCCATAGGACCACTTAAAGCTGTACACTCCATAGGGCTTTATGGAAGAATGGCCAGAAAAAAGACATTGCTTAATTGAAACTAGGGGGCACTACTTTCATTTTTGGAAAAATAACATTCCCAAAGTAAACGGGCTATTTTGTCAGGACAAGATGCTAGAATATGCATATAATTGACAGCTTAGGATAGAAAACACTCTAAAGTTTCCAAAACTGTAAAAATATTGTCTGTGAGTATAACAGAACTGATATTGCAGGCGAAAGCCTGAGAAAAATCCAATCAGGAATGGACTCTTATTTAGAAAGCTCTGCGTTCCTATTGAGCAGTGAATGAGATGTTTTTTTAATATATTTTTTTATTTTACCTTTATTTAACCAGGTAAGTCAGTTAAGAACATATTCTTATTTTCAATGACGGCCTGGGAACAATGGGTTAACTGCCTGTTCAGGGGAAGAACGACAGATTTGTACCTTGTCAGCTCGGGGGTTTGAACTCGCAACCTTCCGGTTACTAGTCCAACACTCTAACCACTAGGCTACGCTGCCGCCAACCAGATTCCCTTTTCTATGGCTTCCCTAATGTGTCTATTGTCACAATACATAGTTTCAGCCTTTTATTTTAAAAATGAGCCTGAACGACAACATTGTGTCAGTGGTCAGCTGGAGGCTCTCAGAGTGTTTTGTGCGTAAAAGACAAATGCGGCCATTGTTTCTCTCTTTCCTACTAAGAAGCCACCTGTCCCAGTTGATATAATATCAAATAGATATTTGAAAAACACCTTGAGGATTGATTATAAAAAAACGTTTGCCATGTTTCTGTCGATATTATGGATCTAATTTGGAATATTTTTCGGAGTTGTCGTGACCGCAGTTTCCGGTGGATTTCTCAACCAACCGTGAAGTACAAACGGAGGTGTTTCGGCTATAAAAAAAATAATCTTTATGGGACAAAATGAACATTTTGCTGTCTAACTAGGAGTCTCGTGAGTGAAAACATCCAAAGCTTATCAAAGGGAAACGATTTAATTTGATTGCTTTTCTGATTTTCATGATCAAGCTGCCTGCTGCTAGCTAGGCATAATGCTATGCTAGGCTATCGATAAACTTACACAAATGCTTGTCTTGCTTTGGCTGTAAAGCATAATTTCAAAATCTGAGATGACAGGGTGATTAACAAAAGGCTAAACTGTGTTTCAATATATTTCACTTGTCATTTCATGAATATGAATATTTTCTAGTAATATTTTTTGTCCATTCCGTTATGCTAATTAGTGTCAGTTGATGACAGTTCTCCCGGATCCGGGAGAGGGAGTTCCAAGAAGAAAAAATTAAGCAAACACTTTTGGTGTTTGCCAAAAAGGCATGTGGGAGACTAACAAAACATATGGAAGAATGTACTTTGGTCAGATGAGACTAAAATTGAGCTTTTTGGCCATCAAGGAAAACGCTATGTCTGGCGCAAACCCAACACCTCTCATCACCCTGAGAACACGATCCCCACAGTGAAGTGTGGTGGTGGCAGCATCATGCTGTGGTGATGTTTTTCATCTGCAGGGACTGGGAAATTGGTCAGAATTTAAGGAATGATGGATGGCCCTAAATACAGGGAAATTCTTGAGTGAAACCTGTTTCAGTCTTCCAGATATTTGAGACTGGGACGGGGGTTCACCTTCCAGCAGGACAATGACCCTGCTAAAGCAACACTCAAGTGGTTTAAGGGGAAACATTTACATGTATTGGAATGGCCTAGTCAAAGCCCAGACCTCAATCCAATTGAGAATCTGTGGTATGACTTAAAGATTGCTGTACACCAGCAGAACCCATCCTACTTGTAATGGCTGGAGCAGTTTTGCCTTGAAGAATGGGCAAAAATCCAACTGGCTAGATGTACCAGGCTTATAGAGACATACCCCAAGAGACTTGTAGCTGTAATTGCTGCAAAATGTGACTTTACAAAGTATTGACTTTGGGGGGGTGAATATTTATGCACACTCAAGTTTTCTTTTTTTTGGTCTAATTTCTTGTTTGTTTCATAATAAACAATATTTTTCATCTTCAAAGTGGTAGACATGTTGTGTAAATCAAATGATACAAACCCCCCAAAAATCTATTTAAATTCCAGGTTGTAAGGCAACAAAATAGGAAAAATGCCAAAGGGCGTGAATACTTTCGGCAAACCACTGTGGACTTGAGATGCTTTACTCATCTCATGTATATAATGTATTATATTCTACTGTGTTCTAGTCTATGCCACTCTGACATTGCTTGCCTAGTTAAATAAAGGTTAAACAAATTATATCAAATAAATTGCTCATCCTAATATTTATGTATTCCTTTATTCCATTATTGTACTTTTAGATGTGTGTGTATTGTTGTGAATTCTTAGATATTACTGCACTGTTGGAGCTAGAAACAGAAGCATTTCGCTACACCCGCAATAACTTCTGCTAAACATGTGTATGTGACAAATAAAATGTGATTTGATTTGGATAGGATTGAGTGATTAATTTCAGTATGCTCCTCAGTAGTTTATGACCCTGACAACAAGCCCATACCATCACAACATTACCATCACAACATTACCATCACAACATTACCACTGCTAGATTGAGAGACGATGTATAAAAATAGAACCTTGACGGTAATGAACCTTGTTAGAGTCAATCTCAGGAGCATTGAGTTGTCTTCCTGTCCTGGTGTCAGCAGCCTATTAATCCCTCACACCACAGAGGGAGTGAAAGTGGCTTGGAGGAGATGAGATACAGTATATATGGGATGGGTCATTCTTTACAAGCCTGAGACAAACAACTTCATTTACACCCAAGGCAGACACCATTTAAAAAAGGATTCTGCAACTCTGTTGGTCATTCCTGGCAGAATGTCATTCTAATGTGTGTGGTTTAGCATTACTGGCTACGACACATCCTACAAGACATTCTAATGCTACTATTAGAGACCTCCAGCAGCAAACTCATTCTGTGGAGGTCATAGTGTCTGCTGAGTTAGAATTTTAAATGTTTAATTGAGACCTTGAAAACCAGGTGAAGGGAGTTCATTACTAATCAGTGACCTTAATTCAACAATCAAGTACAAGGGGGGAGCGAAAACTCGGTCCTCCTTGGAATGAGATTGACACGTGTCTTACAGCAATACTAAGTGTTGGGTAGAATTTTGTTGAGGCTCACTTTCTTGTAATTCCCTTTCAGTCACTGTTGATGTAAAACAAAAAAACACTCACAAAAAATGTACACAATCTTCAAAATGCTAATATAGCCTGCTACGTTACCAGTAGAATAAACAGTACATCAGACACTACTGTATAAGTGATATAACAGCTGTAGCAAGCCACGTTAGATTTTTGTCACAGTGTTGGCTACAAAGTGGAGGCAGGATTGGATGGGTGTAGCCTGTTATGCAAGCTAGCTAGGTAAGAAAGACTTGATTGTGTTTATTAGCGGTAGTGAGCAAGCTACGTTTTGTGTGTTAACTATAACTATGTAGCAGGAAAGCTATTGGTTTTAAGGTCTTTCATGCTATGCTTGGCTTGGCAACTAACATCTAGCATGCAGGCTAAGTTAAAATCCAACAGTAAAACAATCTACTTAATTGTGTTGTAGTGGGCAGACAAAGCTAAGATGAGTGTGAGTAATATGGTGTGGTAGAGGCTAAGCTTGGTCTGTTAGTGAGTGTTAGCCATAGCCTGTGTTTGTTAGCCACAGCCTGTATGTGTTAGCCATAGCATGTACGTGTTAGCCATAGACTGTTTGTGTTAGCCATAGACTGTTTGTGTTAGCCAGAACCTGTGTGTGTTAGCCATAGCCTGTGTGTGTTAGCCATAGCCTGTGTGTGTTAGCCATAGACTGTGTGTTAGCCATAACCTGTGTGTGTTAGCCATAGCCTGTGTGTGTTAGCCATAGCCTGTCCAAATACTACCGTTGCACCATCGAGCTCATTCTGAATGGATGCATCTCACAGCCTGGTACGGCAATTGCTCTGTCCATGACTGCAAGGCCCTCCAGCGGGTGGTGAACGCGGCCCAGTACATCACTGGGACAGTGCTCCTAACCATCCAGGACATCTACTCAGTGCCTGAAGAAGGCCCGCAGCATCATCAAGGACCTCACAAGGACCTCAAAATAAGTATTTGGTCACCTGTAGAAAATAGTAAAAATAAAGAAATCTCTTGAATGAGTAGATGTGTCCAAACTTTTGATGGTACTGTATATTCATGCTACACACATCACAACTGCTGCTACCAGTCTCTTATTATGATTGCTAAATTACTGCACAATTTAAACACTTGTCCCTCAATCCCGTCTTACCCAAACGTGTGTAAATATTGGACTATAAATTGCGCTGTCCTTTATTATACTGATGCTTAAATGTTTATTCTATTTTACTGAGCTATTTACTCTATGTTGGTAATCTTATCTTTTATTATTTGTTATTGTTGTTGCATTTTTGAGAAGGAACCTGCAAGTAAGCACTTCGTTGGACGGTGTATACCATGTGTATCTTGTACATACCACTAATAAAACTTGGAACTTGTATATGTTAGCCATAGCCTGTGTGTGTTAGCCATAGCCTGTGTGTGTTAGCCATAGCCTGTGTGTGTTAGCCATAGCCTGTGTGTGTTAGCCATAGCCTGTGTGTGTTAGCCATAGCCTGTGTGTGTTAGCCATAGCGGGTGCACTAAGCTGGCCTGTGTGTTTAAGTCGTAGCCTTGCAGACATGCTCATGCCAAGATGCATTGTTTGTGTTAGCTGTAGCATGCTTGAGAAGTTGAGTTGTGTTAGCTGTAGCAGGTATATGCTAAGCCGAGCTTTGCACTATGTGTTAGCCGAAGCAGGCATGCTATGCCCATCCTTAGGTTAGGTGTGGTCATAGCCAAGCGGGTTTGCTAAGCTAGACTGTCTGTGTTAGCCGTAGCATAGTGGCCAAGCTAAGCTGGGCTGTGTGTGTTCCAGTGATTTATTTGTCTCCCCTGCCGTGTCTCTGCTGAATGCCGTGTAGTGGCTGGAGTCCCTGCTGCTGGAATGACAGGTCTCCAATGTGAGCTGCCAGAAAGCACAGCGGGAGAGCACCACCTCCCTGCCACATCCCCTTCTCATTCTGTCGGTCTATATTACTGTGTCTCTATCTCTCTCTTTTTCTCAAATGTAGTCTTCTTCACTGTCAGTTTCATGTTTGCTCTCTCTGTCTGTCTGTCTTACACAGGGATACACATGTGAGAACATATGTACTATGCACAATCACACACACACACACACACACACGCACGCACGCACACACACACACACATACACACACGCGCGCACGCACGCACACTTTAAATACAACATTTCAATTAACCAATCAAATTTCCAATAAAAGGATCCAAATATTTCATAGGTCTCTGTATGCATTGCACTCAAAAGCACAGAAAGCACCTCCTTCTCCAAACACACACCACACACATCTCAAACCACACCACACACACAACACCACACCACAAACACACCACACACAAACAAGCACACCACACACACACACCACACACACAACCAAATACACCACACACATAACACACACCAAACCACATCACACCAAACACACCACACCACAGGTGTCTGGCTAGACTGTAAACTCTCCTTCCGGACTCATATCAAACATCACCAAACGAAAATCAAATCAAGAGTCGGCTTTCTATTCCGCAACAAAGCCTCCTTCACTCACGCCGCCAAACTTACCCTAGTAAAACTGACTATCCTACCGATCCTTGACTTCGGCGATGTCATCTACAAAATTGCTTCCAACACTCTACTCAGCAAACTGGATGCAGTTTATCACAGTGCCATCCGTTTTGTCACTAAAGCACCTTATACCACCCACCACTGCGACTTGTATGCTCTAGTCGGCTGGCCCTCGCTACATATTCGTCGCCAGACCCACTGGCTCCAGGTCATCTACAAGTCCATGCTAGGTAAAGCTCCGCCTTATCTCAGTTCACTGATCACGATGGCAACACCCATCCGTAGCACGCGCTCCAGCAGGTGTATCTCACTGATCATTCCTAAAGCCAACACCTCATTTGGCCGCCTTTTGTTCCAGTTCTCTGCTGCCTGTGACTGGAACGAATTGCAAAAATCGCTGAAGTTGGACACTTTTATCTCCCTCACCAACTTCAAACATCTGCTATCTGAGCAGCTAACCGATCGCTGCAGCTGTACATAGTCTATCGGTAAATAGCCCACCCATTTTTACCTACCTCATGCCCATACTGTTTTTATTTATTTACTTTTCTGCTCTTTTGCACACCAATATCTCTACCTGTACATGACCATCTGATCATTTATCACGCCAGTGTTAATCTGCAAAATTGTAATTATTCTCCTACCTTCTCATGCCTTTTGCACACAATGTATATAGACTCCCCTTTTTTTTCTACTGTGTTATTGACTTGTTAATTGTTTACTCCATGTGTAACTCTGTGTTGTCTGTTCACACTGCTATGCTTTATCTTGGCCAGGTCGCAGTTGAAAATGAGAACTTGTTCTCAACTAGCCTACCTGGTTAAATAAAGGTGAAATAAAAAAATTAAAAAATTAAAAACACACAACAAACACCAAACCACACACAACACACACCACATCACACACACACAATTGGTGAATTCACCAATCAAATTTCCAAAAAAAGGATGAAAATATTTCCAAGGTCCCTGTATGCATGGCACTCAAGGGCATGGCACTCCCAAGGATGAACCGGACTTGTGGAGGTCTACAATTTGTGTTCTGAGGGCTTGGTTGAGTTCTTTTGATTTTCCCATGATGTCAAGCAAAGAAGCACTGAGTTTGAAGGTAGGCCTTGAAATTCAAAAATACTAAATCCAAATATTTAACATTCTTGAAAATATATGTGTTATACATCAAAGTAAAGCTTAACTTCTTGTTAATCCAGCCGCTGTGTCAGATTTCAAAAAGGCTTTACGGCGAAAGCAAACCATGCGATTATCTGAGGACAGCACCCTGCATACAAACACATGAAAATCAGAAATCACAAAAGTCAGAAATTAGCGATATAAAAAATGCCTTACCTTTGATGATCTTCTTCTGTTGGCACTACAAAAGGTCCCAGTTACATCACAAATGGTCCTTTTGTTCGATAATGTCCTTCTTTATATCCATAAAAACTCAGTTTAGCTGGCGTGGAAGTCAATAATACACTCAGTTTCCCTCCATCAAAATGCATACAAAATGAATCAGTTTCAAATAAACTTTTCCAAACAAGTCAAACAACGTTTATAATCAAACCTTAGGTATCCTAATACGCAAATAAACAATAAAATTTAAGACGGAGAATAGTATGTTCATTACCGGAGATAAAAATCCTCCACGCGCTTGGAAACACTACAGCCAAAATGGGAGCCACCTAGAAAACTACCATTTCTGGGTAACTTTTCCAAAAACCAGCCTGAAACTCTTTCTAAAGACTGTTGACATCTAGTGGAAGCCCTAGGAACTGCAATTTGGACTTGGGCTTATAATTATAGTACTAGTCATTGAAAATAGTAGTACGCTCAAATTAATTTTGGGGGGGATGATTTGTCCTCTGGGTTTTGCCTGCTATATCAGTTCTGTTATACTCACGGGCATAATTTTAACAGTTTTAGACACGTTAGAGTGTTTTCTACCTAAATCTACCAATTATTTGCATATCGTAGCTTCTAGGCCTGAGTAACAGGCAGTTTACTTTGGGCACGCTTTTCATACGGATGTCAAAATAGCCCCCTACCCCAGAGAGGTTAACAAGAAATGTGTGTAGTGGTTGGAAAACGAGTTTTAATGACTCCAACCTATGTGTATGTAAACTTCCGACTTCAACTGTATATACAAGGTAGTGTCAGAGGAAGGACCAAAAAATTGTCAAAGACTCCAGCCACAGACTGTTCTCTCTGCTACCGCATGACATGTGGTACCGGAGCACCAAGTCTAGGTCCAAAAGGCTCCTTAACAGCTTCTACCCCCAAGCCATAAGGCTGCTGAACAATTTATCAAATGGCCACCCAGACAATTTGCATTGACACACCCGCCCCCCTTTGTTTTTACACTGCTGCTACTCGCTGTTAATTACCTATGCATAGTAACTTTACAACTTACCTCAAGTAACCTGTACCCCCGCACATTGACTCGGTACCAGTACACCCTATATTTGGCCTCGTTATTGTTATTTTATTGTGTTGCTTCTCTTTACTTTAGTTAATTTAGTATTTTATTAAAACTGCATTGCTGGTTGGTAAGATCTACACCTGTTGTATTTGGTGCATGTGACTAATACAGTTTGATTTTATTTGAAGACACAAGACACCACACACACACACACACACACACCACACCACACACACACACACACACATGCACACACACACACACACACACGACACATACACATGTTGGCTTGATAAAACATTCAAGATGAGTGTCCCACTGGCCATCAAATAAACTCAGCAAAAAAAGAAATGTCCTCTCTCGGTCAACTGCGTTTATTTTAAGCAAACTTAACATGTGTAAATATTTGTATGAACATACCAGGTTCAACAACTGAGACATAAACTGAACAAGTTCCACTGACATGTGACTAACAGAAATGGAATAATGTGTCCCTGAAAAAGGGGGGTCAAAATCAAAAGTAACAGTTAATATCTGGTGTGGCCACCAACTGCATTAAGTACTGCAGTGCATCTCCTCATGGACTACACCAGATTTGCCAGATCTTGCTGTGAGATGTTACCCCACTCTTCCACCAAGGCACCTGCAAGTTCCCGGACATTTCTGGGGGGAATGGCCCTAGCCCTCACCCTCCGATCCAACAGGTCCCAGACGTGCTCAATGGGATTGAGATCCGGGCTCTTCACTGGCCATGGCAGAACACTGACATACCTGTCTTGCAGGAAATCACACACAGAACGAGCGGTATGGCTGATGGCATTGTCATGCTGGAGGGTCATGTCAGGACGAGCCTGCAGGAAGGGTACAACATGAGGGAGGAGGATGTCATCGCTGTAACTCACAGCGTTGAGATTGCCTGCAATGACAACAAGCTCAGCCCGATGATGCTGTGACACACCGCCCCAGACCATGACGGACCCTCCACCTCCAAATTGATCCCGCTCCAGAGTAGAGGCATCGGTGTAATGCTCATTCCTTCGACGATAAGCGCGAATCCGACCATCACCCCTGGTGAGACAAGCCACGACTCGTCAGTGAAGAGGACTTTTTGCCAGTCCTGTCTGGTCCAGCGACGATGGGTTTGTGCCCTTAGGCGACGTTGTTGCCGGTGATGTCTGGTGAGGACCTGCCTTACAACAGGCCTACAAGCCCTTAGTCCAGGCTCTCTCAGCCTATTGCGGACAGTCTGATCACTGATAGAGGAATTGTAGATTCCTGGTGTAACTCGTTTTTGTTGTTGCCATCCTGTACCTGTCCTGCAGGTGTGATGTTCGGATGTACCGATCCTTTGCAGGTGTTGTTACATGTGGTCTGCCACTGCGAGGACGATCAGCTGTCCATCCTGTCTCCCTGTAGCGCTGTCTTAGGCGTCTCACCGAACGGACATTGCAATTTATTGCCCTGGCCACATCTGCAGTCCTCATGCCTCCTTGTAGCATGCCTAAAGCATGTTCACACAGATGAGCAGGGACCCTGAGCATCTTTATTTTGGTGTTTATCAGAGTTAGTAGAAAGGCCTCTTTAGTGTCCTAAGTTTTCATAACGGTGACCTTAATTGCCTACCGTCTGTAAGTTGTTAGTGTCTTAACGACCGTTTCACAGGTGCATGTTCATTAATTGTTCCTGGTTCATTGAATAAGTATAGGAAACAGTGTTTAAACCCTTTACAATTAATAACTGTAAAGTTATTTGGATTTTTACGAATGATCTTTGAAAGACAGGGTCCTGAAAAATTGACGTTTTTTTTGTTGCTGAGTTTATAAACACTACAATCATCTTGTTTAAAACCATGAAAAGGTTCACGCTAGTGCTTGCCTGTTCGTATCTTCAGTCTGAACATTCTATTCTCATTTGACTGATAGCCCCATGCCCCTCCTCTTTCTGTCCTCCCAACCAACCATCACTCTGAAAATATATAAATCAAACGTGGCCATATGTGGTGATGTCATGCCCTCGGGGAGAAGGGAAGGGGCCTGATAGGCCCATCTGTTTTGGTTAGTGGAACATTCCAAAACTCTTCCATTTGCATGGCTGTCAGGCGGACATTTAAGAGTTCATCTCCGTCTGTCCTGGAGGAGAGGACACCAACACCTTTATTCCAGAGCCATACATTTAGAGCTACACAGCTCTGTTCTGTTCCATTTAATTATAAGAGAGAAGGCAAATTTTATAGACCCACTATCGGATCTCTTATAGGCTGCAGAGATGTCTCAGAGGGCTTGAGATTGGACAACACTTTTAATTGGACTCCTACTGATATAAAGACTGTACGACCCCAAATACTATGAATGTGAAACTTAAATACTACGCCTATAAAGTTAGAAAATAAAAAGGAAATGTTTTAATACACTTACAAACCATTAATTTGATGAACAGTCATTTAGTCATGGTGCCAATCCTGACCAGTGACTTTCTCTCTCCCAGACTGTGAAGATTTTAAAGTAGGGTTGATGACCATTTCCTCAGGGCTACAGAGGGCACAGACTGACCTTTCACACTGTCTCTAGTAACATGTATGCCTGCACACACACACACACACACACACACACACACACACACACACACACACACACACACACACACACACACACACACACACACACACACACACACACACACACACACACACACACACACACACACACAGGCCTCCTGGGATGCTTCATGCGACTCTCAGAGCTCAGAGCAACAGCAGTCAAACGCCTCCCCTCCTGCTACACGTGCCATGAAGCAATTACCACTATTAAACTACTCGCCACCTGTTAACTGCTATGTACATTTTCATTCCTAGCAGGCACAGTGTTTTTAACTACCACACTGCATGGAAAGCACTGGCCCAATAAATCAAGGCTGTGACAAGTCAATGGTGAGCGACACAAAAGGTTAGTGAGCTCATGAAATGTAAATAGCTACGATACAGAAGGAAAACATGCAAAGGAGGGAGGAGGGTGGGTTTGGAGGGTGGAATTATTTCAGCAGAAACATTAGCATAAAATATGCTTATTCTTTGTGGATATGCTATTGATATGGTTTGGAGTTGAATCTCACTTTGGGTGGCAGTTCAGTAAGGATACAAAACCAACCAAGTGTATGACTCTGGGAGGGAGTACAGTTTTTCTGCAGTTGTATGTCGTTCATGTGGAAGTGGTTAGACAATGCGTATGGAAGCCATCTTTGCTACAGCAGTGTCTTTCCTCTGTAAGTACATCAGATGGCGGTCTGGGAGCCATTTTGTGATAACATTTAGCGAGCCTGGCTACAAGAGGTTTTAAAGCATTACCATAATGAAGGACCCCCCAGTGACTCTGCAGTTTGCCAACAGTTTGGAACAATAGCATTGATAAGCTACTTCGTAACCCATATGGCCCAGTCATTTAATGTCTTGACATTTGGAGTCTCCATTGATGAAGTTCACTTAGATACATCTCAGCTTGTTCATAGCTTATGTTTTATAAAGAGTTTATGAAGGCTTCGGTAAGCCTTACAATTTGTTTTGTTCAAAGTGGGAATGGTTCTTTGTAATAATCAATGAGTATTTCTGACTTTTGGTAGTAAAAATCTTAAATACATTCAACGGTCACTGGACACTTCCAGAACCACCTTTATGCATGTTTTCCCCAGCTTTCCTGAATGTGTTGGACACAGATATAAAATGGTTCCCTCACCATCATTCCTTCCTCTGCAATAGAGAGAAATGTAAAACAATCTTCTTGCCACCTCTTATCAAGACATTGATGCTGTACTGAGTTGTGGTAATCTATCCCTGTTGTAAAAGCAGTCCTCCGTACTCTGGGTGCTACTGTATAGCTGGCTGTCTAGACACCAGGACACCCTACACTTGTTGCATGTGTCTATGTCTACCCCTATTGACACCCCCAGTCCACTGATCTCAGTTTAAATGATACCCTATTCCCTTTATAGTGCACTACTTTTGACCACGGCCCATATGGCTCTGCTCAAAAGTAGGGCACTATCAAGGAAATAGGGTTTAATTTGGTATGCACTCCCAGTAACAGCCAAGTGCGATTCGATGAGGGCTGGAATTAATGATCCGTAACCAAACAGTGTTCAACATGTTGTTTGTAAATCAATATTACATTTAAAGGTGCCTGTTTTATGTCCCACAACTTCCCGGCTTCTATTTTACGGCCAATGTGCTAGCCTGGAATACAAACTGATATGCTCCGTTTCACCATCGATCAATGGTTGGCTACCAGTATAGGTTAGAGTTAGGCTGCCTCTGCTCTAAAGCTGATGTCCTCATAAATTAAAAGTAGGGAATCTTATCGTGGCTACAGCTGCTCCTACCATCTACCCTACACCACCACAGTAGAATTTTCCAGATATTATTCAGTATCGAGAAATGTGATATTGCCGATTACTGATGACATCAGCAAAGACATTCAGCCGGACTGACTTTTTTAGGCAGACATAGAGTGACTGTGTAAAGTCTAATTCACATGCAATGAAAAGAACGCAATTAGCTACTCAAAAAAGCAGAACCTGCATTGAGTTATAAATTGTAAGGCTGTACACGTTTGTGCATTTTTGCTTAGCTAACTGTAGCTCTTACTTTGCGTACTATTGCATACGGTATACATTAGGCTTACGTCTACTGACTCTGTACACTTCTTTCCCAAACAACACACTCGTCAAGGCCCTGTCCTTTGTTTGCACCCTATTGCTTAAGAAAATGGCAACTGTGAAAGTGAATGAGACTGGAATCGTCAATTGCGTATAAATGGAGCTTATAGTTTAAATCTTTTTATCCGTCATAAAGTATGTTTTCCAAGACATGCTATCAAGATTGTTCCACATTTCAAGACATGCTATCAAGATTGTTCCACATTACAAGACATGCTATCAAGATTGTTCCACATTTCATGACATGCTATCAAGATTGTTCCACATTACAAGACATGCTATCAAGATTGTTTCACATTTCATGACATGCTATCAAGATTGTTCCACATTTCTCCCGGTCTGTCTGGATAATGATGACATAAGTACCCTCTCCATCCTCTGCCTGTTTAGGGAAGAGAACACATATGTACCCTATTCCCTATATAGTGCACCCTATTCCCTATATAGGCAGTGGTGTAAAGTACTACTTAAGTCATTTTTTTTGTGTTTCTGCAGTGTACTTTACTATATGTATTTTTGACTATTTTTACTTTTACTAAACTACAGTACATTCCTAACGAAAATAATGTACTTTTTACTCCGTACATTTTCCCTGACAGCCAAAAGTACTGGTTACATATTGAATGCAGGACAGGAAAATGTTCCAATTCACACACTTATCCAGAAAACATCTCTGGTCATCCCTACTGCCTTTGATCTGGCGGACTCACTAAACACAAATGCTTCGTTTGTAAACGATTTCACAAGTGTTAAAGTGTTAAAAAAAAATTTAATGAGCCATCTGGTTTGTTTAATATGAGGAATTTGAAAGGATTTAAACTTGTACTTTTACTTTTGATACTTAAGTATATTTAAAAACAAATACATTAAACGTTTATTGAGTGACTTTCACTTGAGTCATTTTCTATTAAGATATCCTTACTTTTACTCGAGTACGACAATTGGGTACTTTTTCCCACCACTCTCATAGGGCTCTGGTCAAAAGTAGTGCACTTTTATCCGTGCACTATTTAGGGAATAGGATGCCAGTTGGGACACAACCCACATCTGTCTCAGGTCGTTATTTACACATGTTCTTCATAAGCTACAGAATACAACTTTAACAATACACACACACACACGGACACACATGCAATGTGAGTGCACACACAAACACACACACACACTCGAATATGTGTGTGACTGTGAACACACACAAACACATGACACACGCACCACCAAGCAGTCCAACCTCCACCCCCTCCAACCTCCAACACACACACTCTGCTGTCTTATCCCAAGCCTTATTCAGACCTGCCTCCTTCATGAGTCCCCTGACAGATCCCTGCCGAGTCGGCTCAACACATGCACACAGGCATTCAATCACAGGTTAGAGGACGCTGGGCCCTGGTAGGAATCCATCCAGTAAAACAGCTCCCAGACCGTTTCCAATGCGAATGAGATGTCCTGAAGCCTGGGATTCTTCCCAAATAGCACCCTATTTCCTTCATAGTGCACTACTTTTGACCAGGGCCCACAGGGAAAAGGGTGCACTCGCTGGTTCCGGCTACGGAGAACGACGTCTATGCCCCTGTAATTGTTAGGGGTGAATTACAGATGTCGGATGTTAACTTGATCACTCTTTTGTCGCAGATGATTCTTCTGCTGCATCAGAATATTCAAATGAGCCTAGTGAGTCCCTGAAAAAGAGTAGTTCTCTTTCTCTCCATGCAGGGGCAGTCGAGTCATTGGGATCAGGGGCTCGCTATCAAAATAATATTCTCTCTCGCTCGCTATCAAAATAATATTCTCTCTCGCTCGCTAAAACGCTAGGCCTAGGTTCTATTACTGCAACATTCAAATATACAAAAAAAATGCCATACACATCAACAACCGTTGTTTCATAAAGCTTAATAACACAAGATAGATATTGATCTAGCCTAGGCTACGACAAGTGTCAAGTGTATTCTATGGCCAAAATGTTGTCCAATCATGGCCTGGGGTGTTCTAAATCAAATCAAATCAAATCGTTAGGACTGCTGCCTTCAGGGCACATATAGACCTACCATGTCAGCAGGGGTAGATTTATTTACACCCCCCGATCTTGATAAGAAATTAACATATCAGACACTTTTGGGATAACATAAATAGTGAAATAATAACAATAGGATACACCAACATTAGTTTCCATTCATACAAAGTGTCGGATAAATTGACACAGTAAATTTGCCTTGGTAGAAGAGGAAATACTAGGTTACAATACCAACCAGAGGCTGAACATATCTCGAAAGACTTTGGTTGCAAGCAGTACTAACGGTAACACCGACATCATCTTTTAAGGAGTGTTATTGATGTGACGATTAATGGTTGCAATTGAGATCATCTGCGCTGGTGAATTTAGAGCGTATTGATGGTTTAACGAGACTGGCGATGATCGGATTCCATCGATGGTTGCAATAGGCCCCTTGTTATTTGATTACATTCCAATAGACTACATTCTGCAGGCTACCCATTAGCCTATCCGTTGTGACATAATGAAAGGTGTAGAACCACATAATGAGCTACTGTTTGTTTTAACCCTGTAACCACGCCGAATTAACGTGTCAAAAAAAGACATTCATCCATGAGTCAAAGGGCAATGGGACGGTTTTAACTGCTGGACCACACGGGCATTGAGGAAACCAATAATTTATTCTGCCTTTAAGGTTTTCTTCAACATATAGTACAACAATTGAAAAAAAAAAAAAAAGATTTTCCCTGATGTAAAATGCACTACTATAAATATGCCCATTTATTATAATCCACAAAATAATTCACGAGTTGCGCTGTGGCCTGGACATAGCCTACATAACGTACTGCATTGTACACACAAACACCACTTCAGCTGCCCCCTGGTGGCCATTCCAAATATTTCTTCAGATATTCAAATCCTGCTGCTGCAGGATTATTTTTCCTCCTGCGAAGAAAGGGGTCAAATTAAGATCCGGCATCTCCATGAGGCTTGTGATGTCACTCAGTAGTGGACGGGCTGAAACAGAGTCTTGTAATTTGCTGTGAATCCTGAAGTGTAGATATCTTATTTTTCCATTTTGTGAAGTGCTCTTTGCTGTTTTGAACTGTTTTCTCTTGCTTGTGAACTCTGAAACATGCCCGGTTCACCCTCGTTTATGTTATTTTGTATTTTTTTTTTATGTGGAGAATAGCTCTATCCTTTCTTCGCCCTGTCTGGTCTCCGTGCCTGTTCTCCAGGATGGCTGGTTAGCCCGTGCGCAGACACCCATGGCTACCCATCCACCAGCCCAGGTGACAGAGGGGCCGCGTCTACCCCACTTGGGCATCACTGTAGGGGGACAGCGGGTCTCTCTGCTCTGTCTCTTTATGGAAGTGTCTGGGTCAGTATGTGTGTGCAGGAATAAACCACAAGAGCAGCATATATCTCTTTACTATCCAGAGCGCTAGGTACAGATCCAGGATCAGCTTCCCCACCCCCAATCCTAACCAGCTCTCTGCCATCCCTCTATTACTGCAGGCTGCCCCTCTGTGACCTCAGTGACCTCTGGACTGAAGGCTGGGGTGACCTCTGGGCTGAAGGCTGTGATGTTAATGGTCGCTCCCCTGGCAGGGTCAGCGAGAGTGTGTTTACTTTAAGGACTTGGGAGATGGGATCCCAAAGGAGAACCTGACCTCCTGCCCCTCCCGCATAACTAGGAGGAGGGGAGGAGTTATGGAGATGGGAAGGGCAGATGACATGGATGGCCTCTGCTGTACTGTTCTCCTGGTTTCTATAAGGAAAATGCAATAGTGCTGAACATGGTATGAACATGATGGACTAATGAGTGTCATAATAGACTAAAACATATCAGCAGAAACAACAAATGCTAATACTAGGGTCACGGGATTCCCTGTACCTCACTAAAGAACACCTGCAGCTATACATTTTAACACATTTACATGTTTGTGTGAGCATGTGTACATGTGTATGTGCCTGCATGCATGCCAGTGTGTGTTTGTTCCTGTCACGTGCCTCACACACACATACGCACGCATGCACACACACACACACACACATCTCCTGGCACACACAGGAGAGAATCTGAATCCCTGAATCGTGGACCCCCATTTCCAATTCCGCTCAATTTCTCCGGGAATCTCGGTAATCCCGCTGAAGGGCTGCCTCTCTTCAGCAGTGACATCCCATAATGGCACTAACGCCCGAGTGTCGGGCGCCCCGGTTACAGCTTCAGCTCCTCGGATCAGCAGATGTTCCCAACCTGTCTGTATGCAAACAGAGACCCCGTCTTCAGTCACAGGGGAACACTGATCTGACAGCACTTTACTGAGCCCTGTGTAGACATATTTAATGCCTCAATAACCACTGCTTAAGACTGAGTGATGAACGAAGCCACACCAGGGGCTTGTGTATGAGTAGCCTATGAGCGTGTGCATGTGTGTTAGATGTGTCAATGGCCCAGTATATGATGTGTATGTTCTGGTAAGAAAAATATAAGAATATTCCTACTAAAGAGACAACGAAATTAAAGGGATACCATTGATGTCCTCCTGGCACGTCCTACTGTTACCCACGATGCACTGCTTTCCATGTGACTCTCAGCAGCTGGAAGGAGGTGTCAGAGAAGCAGCTGAGAGTAGGATAAGTACAGTCAGAACTGTGCCACAGCATCAGGGCTTAATACACACCTGTACTAAGAGTCTTGTGTGTGTGTGTGTGTGTGTGTGTGTGTGTGTGTGTGTGTGTGTGTGTGTGTGTGTGTGTGTGTGTGTGTGTGTGTGTGTGTGTGTGTGTGTGTGTGTGTGTGTGTGTGTGTGTGTGTGTGGGAGGGAGGGAGGGAGAGAGAGAGAAGGAGAAGGAGAAGGAGAGGAGTGCCGTCGAGCCCGGTGGAGGGATAAATTTGCCCACCGGGCACGGAAACTGTGAAATGTTAATCACAACTTTAATTTGGACTACATTAGCATTTTGATGAACTTGGGGTGGCAGGCTGGCGCACTCGAGGCAGCTTCAGATGCGGCTAGCGCAGAGGAAATGACTGAGTAATTAATTAGGACTCGCACACAGCAGATGGGCGCCATGAAGGGCCTGAGGGGGTGGGGGGGAGGGGGAAGAGACAGAGAGATATAGACAGAGAGAGAGAGAGAAGAGAGAAAGCCAAGGGAGGGAGAGAGAGTAGGGAGAGCATATGTGACAAAGAGAGGAAACAGGGAGGGATCTGGAAAGAGGGGAGATTGTTGCTCAGAAGAAATGTGTGTGATCTCCACCTATCAATCTCCACATCAATCTATTGGTCCAAACACACACACACACGCACGCGCGGTCATGTAATGGTCCATAAAGATACCTACACACAGACTAAACTCAATGGGGAGGGAGGAGAGCTTCTCTAAGGCCAGAAACAAACAGCTAATCCACACACATCGTGTCATCGTTGGCTTACATGCCCAACCGTTTCAATTATACAGCCCAGAATGTCAGTGAAATCATACACTCTCCTGCATCATTCTCTTCTCACTCTCCCAATCTGAACATATTTCCATTACTATCAGTTTACTATGACTTCTGTCCTTTCTCTCTCTCTCCCACTCTATCCCCCTTTCTCTATCCCTCTTTCTCCATCCCTCTTTCTCTATCCATTTCCCTCTCTCTCCCTCTCTCTCTTTCCATCTCTCTCTCCCTCTTTCTCTATCCCTCTTTCTCTATCCCTTTCCCTCTCTCTCCCTCTCTCTCTTCCCTTCTCTCTCTCTATTCATCTTTCTCTCTATCCATCTCTCTCTATCCCTCTCTCGCCCATATGCGCTTCTCTCTCTATCCCTCTCTCTCTCTTTCTCTCTCTCTCTCTATCTCTCTCTCGCTCTCTCTCCCTATCTGCCCCTCTCTCCCTGTCTCTCCCTGTCTCTCTTTCTCTCTCTCTCTCCCTCCCTCTCCCCCCCTACTCTCCCGCTCTTTCTCCCTGTCTCTCCCTGTTTCTCCTTCTCTCTCTCTCTCTCTCTCTCTCTCTCACACACACACACAAACACACACACACACACACCTCCCTTCTCCAGCCTTGTTTACTTTCCCTCTTTCTCCCCTCAGATGAGGTGCAGCCAATCAAGTTATCAGGATCCTGCCTGATAGTCCATTACTCTCAAAGTGGTATTGATGAGAGAAAAGGGGAAGCCGAATAGGACTGGAGGGAATGAGGAAATGAAAGAGAGAAAATAAACGACAGAGGTGAATTTCCCTCAATGAACCTGGCATTTCCACTTCACTAAAATGAAATCTTACATCTAAACCCCAAACTTGAATGAAGGAAGATGGTTTGGGGTGAAAGAGAGGTGTTTTTTAGTGAACCAAGCTCACAAGTTCAAAAAGCTTTGCCTGGCATCTGAAGATTTGTGTTATCTCCCAAGCCAAATCTTAGACTTTAGCTCCGTGGGCTAACACAGACTTATGACATGCAGGAGACCCGGGGTTTGAATCCCAGGCAGTCAAATGGGTTCAGGACGCATACTGTTTACAGACATAACCTGGTAACATTCCATTATGATAATGCCACTGTTATTATCAACGTGAATGTTTCTTAGATGATCATGCTCCGTGTTTACATTTCTAGCCAACAGCTGATTGGACCAGCCACTCCTGCTGTGTGAAATCTGTTGTGTTATTTCACCTCCCACGAGGAGAGAAGATTTCACCGGCTTTAGCAAAAACTCCTGCCAACACTATTAGCATTGCATGATGGGACGTAGTCAGACCCGGGTGTCGGCACCGTCGGCTTGTATCCGTTCTTTAAATAACCTTCACCCGTTTCATTCCCTTTCTTTTTCATTTCCGTGCTGTGGAGAATTTCAGGCCTGGCTTCCCACGGTGATGCCTGATTTGTAAAAACACAATAAAAATGGAAAGAGCGGTGAGGGCCGGGGGTGCATGGGGGAGGGCCGGGGGGTGCATGGGGGAGGGACGTGGGAGGCATGGCTTCCCTGTTGTGACAGCCTGCGCCGGAGCATTAGCAAGATGTCCGGGGCGGGACTAAACCCCACGACCACTCAGGGGCTGAAGTCATAGGCTCAAGGCTCATACTCACAGACCATTTCCTGTTCCTATTGGCCTGACAGGCTGTATATATATCAATCACTGTACAGGAAGAAGAAAACCTTTCAACAGGAAGTTATCTTAAAATACTGGTCTCTGTAGATTAGCTACTAGTCAATCTGTTTTTTTTTCTAAACATCTAAATCTGACTTTTTGTCATGGTGATGTTTATCCAGACCCAGGAGGATTTTCATTCGGATTTCTTTTACGAAGAAGCATTTTTTTTATAAACTTGAATATATTGTGTCCGAATTTGTTGAACATTAGGCAACCATCTTTTCAAGCACTGTAAACGGATGACCGAAACTCCTATTTAATTGGTGAATGTAATATTCTGACATGTGCATACATTTTAATCTCAGAAGAAACCTGAAAGGGCTAACAACTGTCCATAGACAAGCTGTGTTTGGAAACAAGTGAGTCACAAAGAGGGATAGGCTCCTCTGGGATATCTCTACTGCTTTGAGTGAGGCCTGGCCAGGCTTCAAAGGGCACAATGTAGTGTTAGAAGGTGCGGTGAAATAGAAACAAATCACATTTGATTGGTCACATACAAATAATTACCTGATTTTATTTTGGGTGTAGCGAAATGCTTGTGTTCCTAGCTCCAACAGTGCAGTAGTATAACAATTCACAACAATACACACAAAAATATATATTGTTAAATGTTATCTCGGTGGTCAGTAATGTCACTAGTAGATGTATGTGTTGTCACATACTCAGAGAGATCACACCGTCTAACTGAGGTGACTGGATCTGTACTGACAGGCTGCCAGATGTGTTTGTTTGTTTGTGTGTTTGAATAGTCCTCATAAGTAGCTATCTAAGTTATAGGGTACAATGTAAGGAACACATTGCATTTGTCTAATAAGCTCTCATTCAGACTTCATGGAGGGAAAAAAATGGTCCCATTTATTTTTCCATGGGGTGCTAAACCCCAATGTAAGGTCTCACTCTCTCTCACACACACACACACACGCGCGCGCACACGCAAGCGCATCCACGCACGCATGCACACACACACAATCTGTTGCTGCAGTGGGGTGGAGAGCTGCTCTTGGGCAGCTCCAGAATCCCCAATTATCGCAGGATCCAGCAGCAATTTAAGTGGTAATTGTGTGCGTAATGAGAGAGACTGGCTCGCAGCCGGGCGGTGCGTCCGCGCCCCTATCACCGCTCCGGCTGAACCAGCCTCCCGGAGCGCCGGCCGCTAATTAAATAAGTGCATGCGCCGCGGCGTTCTCATCTGATTTACACGATGGAGATTAATCCTCGGATAAATATGTTTGACTGACACCGGGATATTTTGCTATTTCAATGGCTGACGCGCAGCTTTCTCTCTGTTCCATAGTCTGTTTCATACTCTGTCTCTCTGCTGCCTTTTTTGTTGTTGTTCACTGTCTTGAAAGCTGGTGTACTTTGCATCACCTTACTATAGAGATAGGGGGTGAGAGGGAGTTCATGTCTTATAGGGCTACACGTGAGTTCA
This sequence comes from Oncorhynchus tshawytscha, assembly GCF_018296145.1. NCBI lineage: Eukaryota > Metazoa > Chordata > Actinopteri > Salmoniformes > Salmonidae > Oncorhynchus > Oncorhynchus tshawytscha. Next base: position 12,056,698 of record NC_056433.1, read on the forward strand.
CATGGTCAGAAAAGAAAGTGGTAAGAAATGTGCAATGTGAGAGAACACAACCCACTGGGCACACACTGGTTCAATCAACGTTATTTCCACGTCGTTTCAATTAAATTATGTGGAACCAACGTGGAATAGACGTTGAATTGACGTCTGTGCCCATGGGTTTAGGCCACGGAAGCATCAATAGTAAAATAGCTCTTGAGCCAGGCATTTTTATTCTCAGAATCCGATGAACTAATCTGTCATTTGTGTTTACTGATATTTGATAGTTACTGTGAAAAGATTTTTCGATATTCACTGTAGGTCGTACAACGCAGACGGACTATGTCTACAGGTCAGTAGAGTGAAAACACAATTACCAAGATACAGCTTTAGCCTCCGAATAGGTTCAGCCTATGCAGGTAAAACCAATGGAGTATATCAGAGGTTACTATACCGAATCAAATTATATTTTACTGACTTTATTGTCCGAGTGGGAATATTTGTTGCAGTATTATGTAGGCCTACACGTTTTAAAATAGAATTATTTAAATATATATGGTATATATTTGTATGTCTTAAATGTTGGCCAGCTGTGCACAATCGTTTCTTTCTGATGTAGACTAAATAGAGCTATAGTAGGCCTAGTTGATTGTGTGGTGTATAGGAAGTAGAGTACATGATCAAATCGACTTGCTGTAGCCTAATTGAGTGCCAATATGGTTTATATAAATAGCTGGTCACCTGCATCCGCCCACAGAATATGGGTTGTACAATTATTTTGGACAATTTCAACTTGTCAACACATTTGACTAAAAGCTACTAAAATGATAACACTATTAAGGCTACAAGTCTCAAAATGCATTATAGATGTATCATATGATGTGTTTTTGCATAATGCATTATACCATGTGTGCCTAATGTAAAGTGTCACCAAAGTGTTTTGCTGATGTGAAAAATACCCGGGCTCCCGAGTGAAGCAGCGGTCTAAGGCACTGCATCGCAGTGCAGGGGGCGTCACTACAGTCCCTCGTTCGAATCCAGGCTGTTTCACACCCGGCCGTGATTCGGAGTCCCATAGGGCGTCGTCCAGGATTGGCCGGGGAAGAACGTCATTGTAAATCCGAATGTGTTCTTAATTGACTTGCCTGGTTCAATAAAGGTAAAACAATTGGCCTAGACCTGTTCCATAACAGACATGGCGTTTCCTCTATCGATATTTCGTCTGTCAAATGGGCTTGAAGACGTGGAGTATGGCCTATATTACATTTTTTATTTCTCCACTTAAACCGTTTAATCGGCAGCACATTTCTTATTTTATCGGAAGTTTACCTGCGTCATTTGGCTATTTCGTATGCAACGTGTGCACCTGGGATGATTTTCTATGCCTCAGTAGCCGCAGGTGGGTTTCGCATTAACAACTGGACACCCGTAACCAAAGCCATGAGATATGTCAATCCAGGATGAAGATAAAATAGAAAGATGTAGGCGGTCAGAATTAATTTGGGCCTCAAATGTGTGTGTGTGTGTGTGTGTGTGTGTGTGTGTGTGTGTGTGTGTGTGTGTGTGTGTGTGTGTGTGTGTGTGTGTGTGTGTGTGTGTGTGTGTGTGTGTGTGTGTGTGTGTGTGTGTGTGTGTGTGTGTGTGTGTGTGTGTTTGAGAGAGAGAGAGAGCATGAATGGATATGACAAAAAAATTATGTGTTCAGAATCATTTGCTGCTATTTTTTCTCAATTGCGACAATCTTGATTATAAGCAAAAATATACAACTCGACTTTCCTGTTATTCAATTTAAGTAATTTAGCAAACGCTTTTATCCAGAGCGACTTACAGTAAGTGCATTCATCTTGAGGTAGCTGTATGACAACCATAACAGTCATAGTCCATTATTGCTTGTTAACAGCAGAAGTCCGGAGCGGTAGCCTGTTTCAAGACCAAGACATCGATTGCATAGTACAATTTAAAAAACTATCACGTTTCGCAATAAATAAACACACTGATGCTTTGTGATCCAAATGAAAATAATCACTGCGGTGACGGTCAGGTTTTGTATTAAAAGCCGACATCGCAGATATAGAGTCCCAAATTAACGAAATAATATACATAAATCTGAATTTATTATCCAATAATATGATTACTGTAGGCTACACTGTAAAACTACAACAACATTGACATGTTGCCAATATAGGGAGCATGTAACAAAACGTCTTAAATGTGATTTTAGGTCTGAAACATAAATAGCCTATAGGCCTATTGAAATATAACTTTTGAACGAATAAGAAAAACGTTCATTTACACCCATATGATTTAATTCAAGTGAACTAATACTCTTAAGTGTGTGTAATAGGCTAAGTAATAACTTCAGATAAAACATGCAATCAAAGAAAACCAAATCCCCCAAAACACACAACAGAAAATGTTAGTGGTAGCCAAAGCAATTGTAAGAATATCGCGTCAGTAATGTCTTGGTTATTGGCGTGTAATTGATGGGCATAGCACAGCTTGATACAACAAAAAAACGCAATATGCGGGGAAATGAGAGAAATTGATTTATTCGAGTAATTATAACCAGATCTCGAACGAAGCAGGCAGTCCACAAAAAAAGACTGTAGGCCTGCCTATATGTGCATTGGTGCTGTTCAGAGCGGCTCATGGTTGATTTAGCTATTTAAACTGACTACGTGTAGCCTATCATTTCCCCCTGGACAGCCCATTAAGTTTAGCTGTGTGATGAGCGCATATGCTACAGCTATAGCAAGACAAAACAGTGACGTCCGTCCACAGTTTCCTCCAGGTTGAGCTCTCTCTGGGTCAGAAGTGAACGTTTCACACAAATCCTACTTTCACTACGGTCTCGTGTGTGTTTCTTTCAAGAATGCCCAATGAGAAAGTCGGCCTCGATGTCTTGCTACCCAATAAGAACGCCAGTGGAAGTGGGCTGGTCCTGAGCAGCTCGAGAGCGAGATTGAGATAGTTTGGAGACGAGGTCTGGACATGAATTCCACTCCTCTAGCGTCCCTAATTTAGAGAAGTGTATGCAGTGAGGGGTCTGTGCGCCTTTCCACGTGGAATTCCGATAGGAGCTGGGACTGAACTAACTGGCTCGAGTGGTGAACTCGGTTCAGGACAGGTGGAATCCCCTGCGGGCATAGCGAGCGTAGTGAAGGTTATGAGATCTTTACATGCTCTGAGGTAAGTAGAAAACATCGAAGAAATGTAGGCTATATATTTCCACATGCTATAGGCTTGGTCATTATAGTAGTATTCTCATTCGTTTGTTTATGGTTTATTATTATATATTTGTTTTCGATTATTGTTATTATTAGGCTATTATTATTACGATTGTTATTATTATTTGTTGTTATTATTATTAAAATATACATTGTAAAAAAGTAGGCTAATTGGTTCCGTTAAATAAAACGTTTTGTGGGAACCCGTTGCCTAGAAACATTCGAGTAACTCAACTCAAATTATGTCCGTGCTTAAAGTAATAAAGTGACATCAGCACCCATATGGTTATCTTTTTAAGTTGTAAATACTTAGCTGTTTTGTGTTTTATGATCTTTTTGACACTAAATTGAATTATGTATTCTGAACAATAACAATTGAAGTTACTTGAATATGAATATTTGTTGTAGTGAACAGAAAAATGTAGGATCCCTTTTACTTCAATTATTAACGTTCCTTCCAGTTTTTTGTTCTAGTGTAAGTAGTAAGTAGTTCTGATTAGTCATTTTCAGTGGTCGTGTCGTAAGGTTCAACATTGTTTTATGTATTTGACGATTTGTAATTTTAACCCACCTTAATTAAGCAGACATTGTTGAGCACGGTGCTCACTCCTCTATAAGTGGAGGTAGAACTGTAAACACGACAGAATGCTGCATTAGCCTCTGTCATTATGAGTGGTGCACAACCCGACCTTGTTGATGGTGGGAAAGGCTTGTCTCATTGTTGAACATCAATTTTCCTGACTGTTTGATATCCGTTCATCATGATCAATTACACTTCATAGCACAACAAACTGCTTACTACAATTTTAGAAATATACGTGTCTTTCTTCAAACATGCATAGAATATTGTGTAAAAGTATCATGAAGTCTAAAAACGTTGAATTACCCACAATCCTCTAAAAACAGAGCCACATGACACTATTACCTATTCATAACTTAATCCTTCGACATCAGCACAACATTTATAAATCAAGTGTCTGACTACTACTTTATTATGTTAAGTAAAGACGTAAAACATTATAGAATCAAGTAAGAACAACTATTTAATACATGTTAGATATACTTTAAAATATTAAGTCATCTAACTTGTAAAAACTCAATATTTTTAGATTAGCAGAACACAAATAAATAAAGTTATATTTACTCAATAATCACATTTTTGTTAACAGTACTCAAAACCTTATTCAGTGATACGAGATCTTATTGCCCTCTGAGTTAGTACCACTTTTATGATTTGAGTTCTACTGATCATTGGAGATGTTTGAGTAGCCACTACTCAATTTATGCAATGAGTTAGTCAATTACTTTTTACAGTGTATGAGCAAACAACCACATTAAAGCCATAATAAAGCCACATTGTCACATGCATAACGTATAATTAAATCCATATGTTAATTTGACTATGATAGCCTAAACGTTTTGGTTTGAAACTTAAGGTATGCGTTTTGGGTTGAAAAGCATTTTTACTTGTCGATTAACAAGATATTGGTAGGCCTATAATAATATTATGGCGTGTGTTATGCCCTTTGTTTTTCAGGGCATGGAGGAATGCCAGTCTTGGCAGTTTACACCGTGGACAGGCCTCTTCCCATTCTAAGTGAGAATTAATGGCGTGTGCGTTCAAGAAATTCTCCATTTACACAAGACTAACACGGGATATCAAATTATCCATTCGGCGCTTGTTTCGGTCAAGGAATTCGGGAATTTTCTGAGGTGCATTGGATTCAGTTTGTAACTGAGAAGTGTCGCATGTTTTAGTTGAAAAATAAAAGCCACAACCATGACAAATAAACAAAACGGAAATCTGTAATCGTTTTTTGATGGACCGATATGTGAGTAAAGGAATGATATAGCCTAACATTTAACAAAAGGAGGGAGAGAGAGAGAACACACAATGAAGGAGAAATCAAAAACTGCCGCAAGGACTAGACGAGAAAAGGAGAACAGCGAATTTTATGAACTGGCCAAAATGTTGCCTTTACCCTCGGCTATTACGTCGCAGCTGGACAAAGCGTCTATAATACGACTGACAACAAGTTATCTGAAGATGAGAATTGTCTTTCCTCAGGGTATGTATATTTTCAGATTCAACAATTCACACTTCTTTTATATTCAATTTGCCATTCATAGGCTAGGCTATTGGCCTATATGTATTTGTATTTATCTTTATAGCATATCTCTTGTCTGGATTCTTAGTTTTGTTTTTATTTATTCACCTGCATTGGCATACTGATTACGGTATTATAATTGTATAGCCTAATTTGTTTATTATGCATAGGCATATGAACGTTAACATAGCGTTATAGCCTGTTACATCTGATAATAACGTTCTGTAATGATAATACTATAAATCTATTTTGATGACACCTGGTAGCTGCTGCCTTAATTGACTGGTGCAGTCATTGCTGATGTTGTTATCTTATTAGCCTGTCCCATGTCTTTTGAGCTATAGTTATTGCTACAATACCGCTACAGAATAGGCTAGTGTGTAATTTCATACTTGCGTGCGTGTGCCGTGTACGTGTACGGGCGCGTGCGAATGATGATCGTGCATCCCTGTCTCGGCGCGCACACGTTTACGCCATTTTTGGGGTCAGAGAATCGAAAATCGTAGGTAAGGAAGGCCATTAGCCACAATCTTCCCCCGGTTTCAACAGGCTGCTTTGCTGCGTGACAGAGAACAAGCCGCACCAATTACATAAAACGCACTGCGTGCCACTGGCCGACCTCAGGCGCGAAACAGAGCCCTGGGATTGAGTGGGAGTAATTGATCCACTCAAGCCGCTTTTGCTTTTTCCGGATAAAGAATGGAATATATGAACTCCGGAAAATTGCTGAAGATATAGGGTGTGGTAACGAATAGCATATAGGCTACACATGTGGACCTATTGGCTATTTAGGCCTACACTGCAGGTTTGATCTTTACCATAAAGTTTCTCACTTTGGGGTTTAGGTAAAACCATGACAAATACAAGGAATTACAGTTTTTCAATAAGCAGGCCTATAGTTTAGGCCTATTGCGTCAGCCATATCATGATGTGACAGCTGTTATGACAGTGTTATGGCAGATCACCTAAACTGAATGGACACTTCACGTAGACAATCACAGGTGCATGTTGCAAGAAATCACAAGGTAGGCTGCTTAGACGTGATGATAAACAGTAGCAGATATGACTGATTACTTGAGAAAAAAAACTATGCCAGCAGTTTAAAACTAATTCAGGATCGGTGGGTCCCATGCGGGATGGTTGAGCTAACGCACGCTAATGCGATTAGCATGAGGTTGTAGGTAACAAGAACATTTCCCAGGACATAGACATATCTGATATTGGCAGAAAGCTAAATTCTTGTTAATCTAACTGCACTGTCCAATTTACAGTAGCTATTACAGTGAAATAATACCATGCTATTGTCTGAGGAGAGAGCACAGTTTTGAACATGAAAAGTTATTAATAAACAAATTATGCACATTTGGGCAGTCTTGATACAACCGTTTTAAAAGAAATGCAATGGTTCATTGGATCAGTCTAAAACTTTGCACATACCCTGCTGCCATCTAGTGTCCAAAATCTAAATTGCAACTGGGCTGGAATAATACATCATGACCTTTCTCTTACATTTCAAAGATGATGGTGCAGCAACAACAACAAAAAAACGTTTTTTTTTTCCTTTGTATTATCTTTTAACAGATCTAATGTGTTATATTCTCCTACATTAATGTAACATTTCCACAAACTTCAAAGTGTTTCCTTTCAAATGGTACCAATAATATGCATATCCTTGCTTCGGCGACTGATGTCATTTTCGAGGTTTTAACTTGTGAATAGCACTTTTTATAATGCTAGTACATTTTATGACATATAGCCTAGGCTACTGATACAAAAACCAACGCCCTAATTTGGAATGCTTGCTCTGGGCTATTGGAAACAATATGAAGGTTTGTGTTTGCATTAACCTATCAGCCATTATGTTTCATAAATCACCTGAATCTTTCTCATTATAAATAATCATTAATAGGTTTTATTTTGATTGTGCCCAAGTAGATCTAATTGTGCACATCATAATCAATTATTGTTCATATTGTCTATATCAGACACATACCATTGAAATGGACAAATTTAGCCTATAGCCTATTTGATCATCATTTGTTACTATATTTGGTGACCATTACGAAAATATATTTTTTCTGCGGTATGATTGAAGTTATCAATTGCTTGTAGCAAACGTAAGCAAACATATTTATCTATATGAAATGTAGATAAAATAACAGCAAGAAAATGTATTTCGCACTATGATTTACATCAATAGGCTATACGCATATTAAAAAGGCCTGTATTGAAATTGAAACGTTTTGATATTGACATTAGGCGTCCGTTTTTATTTTTTTTATTTCACCTTTATTTAAACAGGTAGGCCAGTTGAGAACAAGTTGTCATTTACAACTGCGAATTATGAAGAGAAAAAAATACAATATGCCTAAATAAAAAAGTCTAACAGTCTAAAACAAAATAAAGGAAAGAAAACCGTTGTCGGCTCAAACTAATAGTCGATGGTCAACAAAGGCAATGGCCTATTTGTGTATACCTACTTGCAGCCACTGTTGGGCTAATGTGTTAACCATTTGTAATGGGTTAGGCTATTGTAACTGGAAAAACCGTCCAAGTACAGCTTGTCTGAAACCTCGTAAGCATCTGAAAAATACCCTAGAGCAGAGACGAGAGATGTTAAGTTTCTCTGTCACATCGCCTATACGCTATTTGTTTGGGGCACTTGACGTCAGTTAGACAGTACTTCAAACGCCGGGTGCATCTATTCTTTGCCTATTATATTATAAGACACGTAGACCTGACGATTCACATTGAATCCGGCTTCGCTTCTTGAATACATCAGACAAATTAGTTTAAGCTGCACTCATTGTGACCTCTGCGGTAGGTGAGTTGAAGTGTGAGAAAAGCACAGCTCGAGCCATGATTGCAGCAGCTAGTTGAACATGGCGCGCGTCTCTCAGAAAAGACAGCCAGACAGGCCTAGACAACACCATGTAATATCTTATATAATCCTATATAGATTTATGTGAAAACATAAGCATACAATATTAATATTACATGTAAATGCTTTAACAGTTTCAAAAGTTGATAACATGGAAGTAATCACAATCGATTTACCATTGATGTATGTGTTTACCGTCATTGTGCATTTTCGAATATGTGTCCACGCAGCATGCCTACTTTCGATGGTTCAAGTATGGAAGTGAAATTAACAATAAATTACCAAAGTCTAAAAATAGAAGTTCTTGCAAAAAGTATTGTAATTGCGAAAATATCAAATACGTATTGTGTAATATATAAAAGAAATACATATAACAGGTTATACTCTCCTCGTCCATTAGGCTACTATGCATGTCTGCGCCAAGCTCAATGTAAACCAACGCTGCATGCTGTTGTCAGAGGATGAGGTTACTTTGCATGCTTGCAGAATGTAAAATCATTTCTCCACAGCAGCTGGTCTCATTTGACTACTAAACAAATAAGGAGATGAACCGTTCAAGAAGCTATTTCAAATGTTGACCAAATAATTTGTGTATTTTTTGTTGAGCTGTGTAAACGCAAATTAATCGTTTGGACAATATTGAAATGTGAAATGGTGATGGATTATTCGAGTTTTTACTCAGACCCTGATTGATTTTGTAGGCTATGATTAGCATTTTATTTCTATAGCCAAGAAGAGCCGCTTCGAGTTATGTTGGTTCCCTCGAGGCTGTCATGTTCAATGGATTTGCAGTTTTGATATTAGGCTATTTGCGCAATTTTGATCGATTTTTGCCGCATTTTCTTCATCGTACTTTTACACAAATAGCTATGTATTATTAATCATATGATTAATATATCAAGCATACTGCCACAATAAAAGTCATAATAAAGATGCATTGTCACATACGTTATGTGTATTATTGCACGACTATGGTTTACCGAGGGAAAAGTAGCCTAGCTGATAGGCTTTGTTGGCGGCAGGTAGCCATAGTGGTTAAGAGTGTTGGGCCAGTAACAGTAAAGTTCGTTGGTTTGAATCTCCGAGTGGACTAGGTGAAACATGCCGTTGAGTAAGACACTTAACCCTAATTGGTCCTGTAAATCGCTCTGGATAAGAGCTAAATGACTCAAATGTAAATGTTGGCGTTGTGCTTTGTTTCAGGTTTGGGTGAGGCTTGGGGTCACACGAGTCGAACGAGATCTTTGGACAATGTAGGACGTGAGCTGGGATCCCACCTTCTCCAGGTAATTTGGAAAGTTTAGCCTATTAATTTATTGGAAAAATCACTGCAAAATATAATTATTTAAACGGCCTACTGATAATGAAAAAATACTTCTTAAGATGTAGACATGTTACATTTGAGTTGATTTGACAGGTGGGACCCCACATACTGCAGGTAATTTAGAAAGCTTAGGCTACTAATATAATTTTATAAAATCATAGACAATTATGTACAATATTATATATTATACTAAAAATGAAAATAATAATTCTGAAGCTTTATAGGCCTACCTAGCGATCTTATGTTCCATTTCATATTTGAAATAACATGCGGTGAATGCTTTTGAATTAATACTGCAGTTGATCTGTGCATTAATTCATTCATTTTTTTCTCCAGACACTGGATGGCTTCATCTTTGTTGTGGCACCGGATGGAAAGATCATGTACATCTCCGAGACTGCATCAGTCCATTTGGGACTCTCTCAGGTCTGCACCTGGTCGTATTCATCATAACTTATTTAGTGTTTTTGTTTTTTCAAGTTTTAGGGAGTGGAGTCTTTTAGGCTAGTATTTTTGCCTATACCATTTGCATTAAGAGCGCGTGGTATGTTTAAAACGTTATTCGTGTTAGATATTATGGAATCATGTTTGAATTGTTTGCGTGATTAATAACATTTAATTACCGACGTGTAATTCTTAATTCTTAACAGGTAGAGCTGACCGGAAACAGTATTTACGAATATGTCCACCCCGCAGACCACGACGAAATGACTGCAGTCCTGACACCACATCAGCCGTACCACTCGCATTTCGTTCAAGGTAGGCTAGGCCTATATGAATACAGTAGGCCCAATTCGGAGAGAATGAAACCACATATCGAATTCATTTTTGTACGTTGGATAAATAGACTACTATATTTTCTGTCTTCTCTCCCAGAATACGAGATGGAGCGCTCTTTCTTCTTGAGGATGAAATGCGTGCTGGCGAAGAGGAACGCTGGCCTCACCAGCGGTGGATATAAGGTAGACAATTAATATATGGAAGTAGGCCTATATATTGTTGTCTGAAAAATTATATCGATGTTGCGTAAAAATGCTATTGATTTAATAGACAATTGACGCCAAATTGATTTGCGCGTTGTTACGCGTAACGCTAGGCCTACGGATAGGTTATGGAAATGTTTAAATATTTTCAGTACTAAAAGCATCGAACACACCGACAGTGATATTGCATTTTGGTACACCAGAACTATGTTCATCTCCAACGAAACGCGGCGTTTGCCTTGCAGCATTGCGTTGCAGAGGCAGTTGCAGTGCGTTGGGTATGGTGCATGCGTTGGATGTATCGAACGTCGAATGCGTAAAACTGTATGCTTAGACGGCTTGACAGATATGGTAGCAGAAGGTGAATGTTGAACTGTTGTTCTATTTCGCGCAAAACACTGTCGGTGTGTTCGAAGCGAAAGCATAAGCGCATGCAATTAAAAAGACAGCGGACCTTTTTTTCAACAACAATGTTATGAGTAGCAAGGGTTGTCTAATTTCCCCATCAACCACACCAGGTAATTCACTGCAGCGGTTACCTGAAGATCCGTCAGTACAGCCTGGACATGTCGCCTTTCGACGGCTGCTACCAGAACGTGGGCCTTGTGGCGGTGGGACACTCTTTGCCACCCAGCGCTGTGACGGAGATTAAGCTGCACAGCAACATGTTCATGTTCAGAGCCAGCCTCGACATGAAACTAATCTTCCTTGACTCGAGGTAGGCCTACAGCAAAACATACACAAAAAACATGGGATTAAGCCTATGATAGATATGGAGGAGAATCATTTAAAACATAGGCATATAGCAGGTGTTTTGATGAGCCAGCCATTGCATAAAAGGGCTCAAGTTTTTTTAAATTTAGTATTAGTTTTTTTCCCAGCTAGTTCTCTGACAGTTGTTAAATTAGTATTAAGTCCACAATTTAGTGGTATAAAAACAGTATCAAATTCACTAACATGAAATGTCACAATATATTACATTATGATTGGTTTTACAATGTCTTATTGAACCTAAAAACTGAAATGTTTTATTGTCTTAAAATGGAGTGCAGGACCACAACCAACTGTGGTCCAATTTAGCGAATGTTCTGTTCCTTAGCATGAAAACAAGTTTGAATCAAATAGACCTCTAAGCATATATTGATACATGGAGGGAGGACACTGTATATATTGATACAAGGAGGGAGAACAGTGTATATATTGATACATGGAGAGAGAACAGTGTATATATTGATGTGTGGATGGAGAACACTGTATATATTGATGTGTGGAGGGAGAAC
>NC_056433.1:12073476-12083476 GCF_018296145.1 Oncorhynchus tshawytscha
TGCGTGCGGTGTGTGTGTGTGTGCGTGCGTGCGGTGTGTGGTTTGTGTGTGTGGTGTGCGTGCGGTGTGTGTATGGGTACACTTTGACTTCAAGAGAATGTAAACTAGAGACTAAGGAGTAGATTAATGATAAGCATGGTGTTGACGTTATGGGATTGGTTGTAATTCATGTGTGCGTGTAAGAGTGTGTGTGCGAGTGTGTGTGTTTTACAAACGTTTGTGCCATAGCATTAAATCATTAACTTTGCTTAGGGTGTCTGTTGTGTTTCTCATAGTGAAAAACAGGAGTGCTAATCTCCCAACCTAGTTTATTTTACATCATATTTTCATTTCTAACAGTCATCACATTAAGCATTAATCAATACTCAAAAGAAAGTGTTAGTGAATTATGTCTCACTCACTATCAAAAGTTATCAGACTTGTTTACATTGGAGTAATTACTTGGAGTACGTCATATTATATATTGCCATAACTTCTGTGAAATAATATGTTTTAAATGTGCTCACTACACGTCAAGTCATACCTCTCAGTGAAAGCCTGATGAAAGTCTATTGACCGAAACATTGGTTGAAAGATTCATTCAATAGTATGTGGAGCATTCAGGATTACTAGTGTGCTGGAGTTTCTTCTTTCTTCAAATGTGCTCACTACAAAATGGTGCTCTTCTGTGTGTCTGTGTGTGTAGAGATACTGAATATAAGGGAATACAGCTGTCCTTGGACCAGATGACCCCTAGCAAGCCAGCGTTCTCATACACCAGCCCTCCGAGCACTACAGACGAGAGGAAGGGCACCAAGCCCTGTGTAACACACACCAAGGCCAAAGTCAGAGTGTCCCCCTATCCACAGCAGGTAAGACACTTGGTACCTCTGTGGTGTACTTGTTCCCAAGCACAGTAATAAGAAGAGCATCTGTTTCTCTCTCCTGTAGACCCAAACTCCCATGCTCTCTTAGTCTCACAGCCTCGTTGTGTTGTGTTGTCTTGTAATCAATATAATGTGTCTTTAAGCCAAATGTCACAGAATATTTAGATGTCGTAAAACCATCTTTTACTAATTTAATATATAGTTTAAACCTCAAATATTTTCTATTTTCTTACAGTTTTCAGCCTTTCACCCAGAGCGTTCCGAGTCCGACCAGGACAGCCAATGGGGAGGTAGCCCGCTGACAGACTCCGCCTCGCCTCAGTTGCTTGACCAAGGGGAGGGAGCGGAGGGCGGGGCCTGCGCCTACAGACTCTACCCCGACTCCGGCTCCCTGTGCTATGGCCTGGCCCTCTCCGAGGAGGACCTAACGCACACCAACACCCCCGCCCACCCTCACATCCCCGCCTGCGACCGTGGTGCCCGCTGCCAAGCTGGTCGCTACTTCCTGGGCGCTGCTCCCCAGTCTGGACGGGAGGCCTGGTGGGATGCCACGCGCTCTGTACTCTCACTGCCCAAGTCGTCTCTGGAGAACGGCGAGGGCTACGACCTCACTTCCTATCACAGCCTGGTCCAAGGTAAGGCGCTAGGGTGACGGCCGCCACCATCTGGAAATATGGGTTGTGTCCCAAATGACACCCTATTCCCTATGTGGTGAACTTTAGGTCCCATAGGGTCACGGTCAAAAGTAGTGCACTATATAGGGAATAGAGTACCATTTGGAACGCAGCCATACAAATCCAACATTTCCCTGGTAGCTTGTTTACCAAATGGACCGTGGACATTATGGTCCATGCGAAGTTCTTTCTTGCCAGTATGCCGATTGTTACCATCTGTTGTGCAATAATTGCCCACTGTTTAATCCAAGTTATTTCACATTTCATGTACTCAAACTGAAAGACAACTCCCAATGGTGCTGCTGCCAAGGAATGCACTGTCTATTAGGGATTTACAAGACATGATCAGTTCTATGCATATTATCAAATGTCAATTCATGTAGATGGATAAATAAATCTGTCTGTATATTACAAAATGCAATACTTCACTCCAGTCATATTTCAAGTTTGTATTAATAGTCACATAGCGGTCATAGGCAATGGCGTACATGGGTATTACATAAATATGCAGTAAAATCATGAACTGTGAAAATCATAGCGATATGTCCTTTTGGGTTTGGGGCTAGTATTATTACATCAATGTGGAGACTTGTGGTGCCATTTTGTGTAACAGGAAGGGGCCACTGGGACGAGGAGAGCGTGGTCAGCTCGCCTGAAGGGGGCGGTGGCTCCACCAGCGACTCAGGTGAACGTTACCGCAGCAGCACTGTCGGCGACCATTTCCAGGCGAGTCCTCAGGAGCCCAGCAAGATGGAAACACTGATCCGCGTCACGCAGCAGATGATCAAGGAGGAAGAGAGCCGCCTACAGCTGCACAAAGGGCCCCTGGACGCCCTGGGTCCAGTGGGGGGTCTCTCCAACAAGAGCCACAGACCCTGCTCCTTCACCCCCTCCTCCCTGCCCCTCCTCCAAACTGCCATGCCCGGCGTCGTGTGTCGTGGCCCGGGAGTCGCCGACGGCATCAACCTCACCCTCACCTCCGAGCGCCTCCATCACCGCAACGATGGCGGAAATGTTTTGGGTTCCCACGACAACGACGACAAAAACACGGCCAGCCCGGCCTCTCTGTCGCGCCTCAGCAGCCCCAGCTCTGACGGAATCCCCAGGCCGGGCCTGTCCGTCTCCAAAGACTACCTGCAGAGTCAGACAGATGTCTCGCCCCACCACCACCCTCCAGTGCAGCAGGGGAGCCCTCTGCTCTACCCTGCCCAGGAGAGGCAGCACCTGGACAGGCACGCAGCCTACACCCTGACTGGCTACTCCCTGGACCACCTGTACGACGCGGAGAGCCTGAGGAGCTACTCTGGGCTGGCAGGAGCCCAGTACGGCATGCTGCCCCACATGAGGATGCAGGCCGACCAGATACAAGGACACAAGGGCACATCGGTGATCATCACCAATGGGAGCTGACCGTACATGACTGACATAAAGACAGACCAATCCTAGCATCTCACTGAAGGAGTAAATGTTGGACTTACAAACTTACTCCTCATACATTAGGGTCTGATCCAATTTTAGTGTCAAGATAATAACACAGGTCTTCTCTGTCACACTTCACTGAGCCCAATAGAGTCCAATAGAGTCCAATAGAGTCCAATAGAGCCCAATAGAGCCCAATAGAGTCCAATAGAGCCCAATAGAGCCCAATAGAGTCCAATAGAGCCCAATAGAGCCCAGACCCAGCAAGCAAAATAGTTGCAATAATGTCAGGCTGGCAGCTTTTGTTATTCCTTAGTCAGGTTGTATACGGATTATAAAAGAACATTGTTTCAATGTCTTTTTACTGACCAGAAAAATAGATCTTTAACTGGTTGTAATCTGGTTACCTGATGAAATAGTAAACAAAATATGACATCTTTCCCACATGTCTTGATGTTATTATCATAAAAAGGCAGGTTTAACTGTAATCTGCCACCTCTACAAAAATAAAATGTTTACAACCAGAAACTGACGTCATTATGACGTTCCATGCCAAATTTTGCCCTCTGGGTAATTTAATTCCTCCCCTTGCGTTGAACTGAGATGCTGTGGAAAGGCTATTCAAGTTTTCAGTGAGTGCCCAGCTTGGTTAAAGTTAAACCCAATGTTTTAGTCCCAACATAGTGTCACGCACCAGTAACTAGGCCTATCGAAATGATCATTTCCCAAGGTAGTAGACAATGTGCAATTCCATTACATGACCTCAAACCTGATAAAGCGTTGTGTAACTTCCTCACAAAAACTTCAATGGAGGGTAAAAGTAGTTCTTTATAAAAATACTCATGTTTTTCTATATTTAATTGTCAACATGTTGAATATTTCTTTTCTTCTCAATTAAATGTCATGTTTAATGTCAAAGTAGAACATTTGGTGGCAGGGTTGCTTTAGTTTCAATGTTGGCATTATCTGTGCATCCCATTTGCCAAATTTCCCCCTCTTAGTAGAAGTCTTAAGGCGTGACAACAACAACGTTTATCACTTTAAACTTCTGGTGCTTTATTATGTGTTTCAAATTGAAAAAATAATATTGTTGTTTACTTTTCTTACCCCCAAAAATATGTAAAGTATCTCCTGTGTAACTTTATTTATGATGTAAATATGTTCAAAAATTGCTTTCTTTTTTGGACAACAGGTCGTAAGTGTATCTATTAACTGGGGATAAAAAATCTTTTGATTCTAAATACAGGTGCAATCAAACCCTCTTTGATGTCTTGGTTTTATTCTGGTCTGTAATGTGTTGGGGGACGCGGTTTGATCAAACTGGGGTGGATACAAGAGGAAAACAGAACACTGAGAAAGAACACAAGCCATCATGACATCACAATGCCGTTGTGACTCACTTTAACTTTCAAATGTTATTGCCTTTTTTCTCTCATGTAAGACAGTTCCAGCAGTATAAGTACTTGCATATGTAAACATTTTGACCTTACCTTAGCAGTAATAGTCCTGCCATGTTTTCTAATGTAGTTAAGTTATTCAGATGTAGTCGTCCACCAGCATGCCTGTCTGGAATGAAAGGCTCCCTGACTGGCGCCTGAGAGCAAAGCTCCCATCACTCACTGTTGACATGGGCATGTGATGGACCGCATGTGTTACCAGCCAGCCAGCACTGACGTTCCAGGAGGTCGAGCCATTACACAGCTCTGTTGTCACCTCCAGATGAAAGCATAAGAAAGAAAGTGTGCGTGTGCGTGTGCGTGTGGTGTGTGCGTGGTGTGTGCGTGCGTGCGTGCGTGTGTGTGTGTGCGTGCGTGCGTGTGTGTGTGCGTGCGTGGTGTGTGTGTGTGTGTGTGTGTGCATGCGTGCGTGTGTGAACTTACAGAGTAGTATGTTTTCTAATGTATCTAAAGGGAGGGGTTAGGGCTGCAGTCCACTGGCCCTTTGCCTGATGTGCCCTTGAGGCTTTCACATGCAGAGCAACCAAATACTGGGCCCATCGCCCAGAACCAACAGCCTCCATAATAACCCAACCACACCCCCAACAGCCACCCCCTCCTCCATACTTCCTTGACATAGTCAAACAGCCTATCAAATCCATCGGAGCCAAATGACTCCTGGAATCCTGGCACTTACACAGAGGGCAAAACTGGTTGCAATGATGTCAGGATGACAACCTTTGTGAGGACATTTTTTTTGTGTCTTTATAGTAACTAGAAAAAGTATTCTTTATCTGGTTATCTGTTGTCGCAACCAGATAACAACCAGATAACAACCAGATAACAACCAAAATATGACATTTCTAAGCTTCTTAATGTCGTCATGAAAATATATATATTTCACTGGTTGTATATATTTATCTAACGTCACTTCAACCAAATTTCAACAAGAAAAGGACATCCTGCCTGATTAGACCACATGAAACCAGAAGATTCCTTCATATCCATAAAAACGTGTCTCTTCTTGCATTCTCACACATCTCATTGGAGTATAGATAATAACCACAACCAAAACACTGCTAAATGAAATCATTCACAATTCATAACAAACAAAAGCATTTCTCTTAATTAAAACCCTGCAGTGTTTACATCAACTTTTAGTAGCACCAAGAGGGGTACAATTGCATGTGCTCAGCTAATGTTAGCAAGGTGGCTAATTGTGACATGTTTTCCTATGGGAAATGCTAACAGCTGCTAAATATTTAACTCCAGCTTTGAACCCAGAGACATAACTGCATTGCATGCAACGTGGTGAATATGGCCCCAGCCTTTCTGCCATTAAGTGTTCTATGGAAAACTAAGTTCAAACCACAGCAGAGACACAGTCGACTTCTACCCTTGAACTGGAGGTTGGGCTCAAGATGAGGAGAAAGGAATAACCAACACGGGGTGAGGGAGGGCACAGCTCACTGACAAGCCCAGACAAACCCAACTGTCCACTTGATTGATTTCAGGTCGGGGATAAAAGCACGATCGCATATTCATACGTCAATTAAAGGGTTGCTGCAGGGTTTTCTCCATAATTCAACCTGACGTCTGGTAAAGCGGTATGCTTATCATACATCTTTATACAGGGCCGGTTCCAGGCATAAGAGACATAAGCGGTCACTTAGGGCCCCCGGCCCTAAACATTTTTATTATTATTGTTATTCTAGGAACTCAGTCGGGGTCTCAACCTACTATTGAGAGTAGTACACTCTTTGAAATAGTGTTCCAATAAGGTTATTCAGCTGTCCCCATAGGATAACCCTTTTTGGTAGCAGATAAAACCCTTTTCTATTCCAGGTAGAACCATTTTGGGTTACATGTAGAACTTTCTGTGGAAATGGTTCTACATGGAACCCAAAACGGATCTACTTGGAACCAAAACGGTTCTACATGGAACTAAAAACGGTTCTTCAAAGAGTTCTCCTATGGGGATAGCCGAAGAACCCTTTGAGTTTCTAGATAGCACCTTTTTTTCAAAGAGTGTACAATACACCAGGTGCAATATAGAAATTTGGTTGTGCATCAGCAGTTTTCCTCTTGTTATGTCAGTCACTGACATTCACTCAATTAGCCCATGTCAGATATAAAAAATGTGATTGGTAGTTAGTCTAGCTATGAAAACTTGTATTACAGTTTTTTCCAACTGCTTACACACAAAATCTTTTCATGTCACACGATTTTTAAAACCTCTCACTCAAAGTGCTAAACTACACATCAAATATCCAAAACCATAAGCTATTTCTCAGCCATTGACACAGTTGTCAATTGCATAAAACACTTTTTTCAAAACGCAACACATAATTCTATACCTAAAACACAAAAATCTAACAGGGAGCGACTTGCTTTCCTTTTCAAAACACAACCAATCAAAATGCTACACTTATTCACCAGGTCACACTCCTCACATGTGCAAACACTAATAGCTTAACTGATCACTAACCAATCACTGCTTTACTGTAGTATAGGCCTATAAATAGGTCAAAGGTCAGATCACATGTTTTGAACAATGGATGCCAACAATGGACAGGGAGCAAGAGGAGGAGGAGGGAGAGGAAGAGGAAGAAGAGGACGAGGACAAGGACAAAGAAGAGAAGGAAGGAGAGCCATCTCTGGTGAGATTAGGGCAACACTTGTTGATCATGTGATCAACCACAGTTTGACCATGAGAGAGGCTGGACTGAGAGTCCAGCCCAACTTGAGTCGATTTACATAATTCGAACCTTCAGAAATGAGAACAGGTATGCAACTATCTAATGACTATTTTAGCATTACAGTAATGTACTGTAAAATACGTATGACTGCATAGTATTGCATAAACATTTGTAACTCTGAGCCATCCATTTACTGCACTGTATTGAATGAATAAGGTTGGTTATCATGCTGTACTACATTTTTTTGTACATTGTTTACAGTTCCTATGCTGAACACATACTGTGTTTGAATTCTGTCCAGAGTGAAAAGGCAAAGACATCATGGAGGACGAGGACGCTTGTTTACAGATGTACAAGAGACTGCAATTATAAATATGGTTTTGGCCAACAATGCAATTAGGATTCGAGAGATAAGAGTGCATATCTTGAATAATGACACCATATTTAACAACATCAATGCTGTAAGCCTGTCGACCATACAAGGCATCCTCCAACGGCACCGAGTGACGATGAAACAACTTTACAAGGAGCCATTTGAGAGAAACTCTGACAGAGTCAAGAATATGCGACATGACTTTGTAGAGGTATGTATGCAACACTACTTCCAGTACTTCAGACATACCATATTTACTCATCTGTATATCATTTTGTCTGTTACAGAGAGTATTGGAGCTGGATGCTCATGTAATTCGCCATGAATTTATTTATGTGGATGAGGTTGGCTTCAACCTCACCAAAACCAGGCGCCGCAGAAGAAATGTAATAGGACAGTAAGGCAATTACCAATGTCCCTGGACAGCGTGGGGGTAATATAACTGTATGCTGCCATCCTGACTGATGGCAGCCCATTCTTGCACAATCAATGCTTGGAGTTTGTCAGAATTGGTTGGTTTTTGTTTATCCACCCGCCTCTTGAGGATTGACCACAAGTTCTCAATGGGATTAAGGTTTGGAGAGTTTCCTGGCCATGGACCCCAAATATTGATGTTTTGTTCCTCGGGCCAATTAGTTATCACTTTTGCCATATGGCAAGGTGCTCCATCATGCTGGAAAAGGCATTGTTCATCACCAAACTGTTCCTGGATGGCTGGGAGAAGTTGCTCTCGGAGGATGTGTTGGTACCATTCTTTATTCATGGCTGTGTTCTTAGGAAAAAATTGTGAGTGAGTCCACTCCCTTGGCTGAGAAGCAACCCCACACATGAATGGTCTCAGGATGCTTTACTGTTGGTATGACACAGGACTGATGGTAGCGCTCACCTTGTCTTCTCCGGACAAGCTTTTTTACGGATGCCCCAAACAATCGGAAAGGGGATTCATCAGAGAAAATGACTTTACCCCAGTCCTCAGCAGTCCAATCCCTGTACCTTTAGCAGAATATCAGTCTGTCCCTGATGTTTTTCCTGGAGAGAAGTGGCTTCGTTGCTGCCCTTCTTGACACCAGGCCATCCCCCAAAAGTCATCGCCTCACTGTGCGTGCAGGTGCAATCACACCGGCCTACTGCCATTCCTGAATAAGCTCTGTAATGGTGGTGCCCTGATCCCACAGCTGAATCAACTTTAGGAGACGGTCTTGGCTCTTGCTGGACTTTCTTGGGCGCCCTGAAGCCTTCTTCACAACATTTGAACCGCTCTCCTTGAAGTTCTTGATGATCCAGTAAATGGTTGATTTAGGTGTAATCTTACTGGCAACAATATTCTTGCCTGTGAAGCCTTTTTTTGTGCAAAGCAACATGTTTTCTTGAAGGTACCCATGGTTGACAGAGGAAGAACAATGATTCCAAGCACCACCCTCCTTTTGAAGCTTCCAGTCTGTTATTCGAACTCAATCAGCATGACAGAGTGATCTCCAGCCTTGTCCTTGTCAACACTCACACCTGTGTTAATAATGAAAGAATCCCTGACATGATGTCAGCTGGTCCTTTTGTGGCAGGGCTGAAATGCAGTGGAAATGTTTTTGGGGGATTCAGTTCATTTGCATGGCAAAGAGTGACTTTGCAATTAATTGCAATTCATCTGATCACTCTTCATAACATTCTGGAGTATATGCAAATTGCCATCATACAAACTGAGGCAGCAGACTTTGTGAAAATTAATGTTTGTGTCATTCTCAAAACTTTTGGCCACAACTGTACATCCAGTTTGCTGAGTAGAGTGTTGGGGGCTACTTTGTAAATGACATCGCTGAAGTCATGGCTCGGTAGGATAGTCCGTTTTACGAGGGTATGTTTGGCAGCATGAGTGAAGGAGGCATTGTTGCCAAATAGGAAGCCGATTCTAGATATCATTTTGGATTGAAGATGCTTAATGTTTGACTAGGTATTTGTAGTTGTCCACATATTCTAGGTCAGAACCGTCCAGAGTAGTGATGCAGAGTAGTGATGCTGGACGGGTGGGAGAATGCGGTTGAAGAGCATACACTTACTTTTACTAGCATTTAAAAGCAGTTGAAGGCCACTGAAGTATGGCGTTGAAGCTCGTTTGGAAGTTTGTTAGCACAGTGTCCAAAGAAGCGCCAGATGTATACAGTATGGTGTCGTCTGCATAGAAGTGGATCAGATAATCACCAGCAGCAGGAGAGACATCATTGATATATACAGAGAAAAGAGTCGGCCCGAGAATTGAACCCTGTGGCACTCCCATAGAGACTGCCAGAGGTCCGGACAACAGGCCCTCCGATTTGACAGGCTGAACTCTATCTGAGAAGTAGTTGGTGAACCAGGCGAGGCAGTCATTTGAGAAGCCAAGGCTATTGAGTCTGCCGATAAGAATACGGTGATTGACAGAGTCGAAAGCCTTGGCTAGGTCGATGAAGACAGCTGCACAGTACTGTCCTTCCGAAACATGCGTCCTCCGAAATATAAGCCACCAAAGTCACGCTGCTTGCTTAACCCGGAAGCCAGCTGC
>NC_056433.1:12085976-12118476 GCF_018296145.1 Oncorhynchus tshawytscha
GTTCAATATTAATAATGATAATAATACAATCAACAACAGCCCAGCCTTTTTAATGTCTCTTATAATTAACCCTTTAAGTTTGTGTGAAGGAAATTCTCCACCATGTCTGTTACAGTGTTGAAGTGCTGAGAGACAAATAGAAACCTAATTTCCTCCGTGACCACTGCACCTTCAACCATCCCTGACCTCAATCTCCTGGTCCAGCCAATCAAAACATCTAAATGGGGCTCAGGTGCACTGAGGTCTGACTGGGAGACTTTAAAGGTGTCGCTAACAAGTAATTAGAATGCTCTGAAGTATTTTCCCAAGTCTATATGCCACTACGCTGTGTCCTTAGTTGACTCTGAAGGTGACTTAGTTGTGTCTCTCTTCAATAGATACATGTATTTACTGTGGGTTAATGCTTTTATAACATATAAGTACAACAGATATGTACAACAATCCGATGTGGATGGCAATTATAGTGGGGTCGTTCCACGAATAGAGTGCCTTTTGAAATTTAATTCAGACCACATGAAAAGTTCAATAAATCTGATATTTAATATCAATAAAGATTTGCTAAAGTGCCAAAAATATTCATTTTGACATGTTGCTCCTCATGTTGTTCGAAGTTCTAGGGAGATTTTAACCCACCTAACCCCAGAATTCCCTAAGGTTTTCATCATCATTGTAAAGCACTTGTTACTCTCTAGTGTTGACAAAGGAAGAGAATGATTAATTTCACATGATTCATTTATGTCTTTCCCTCATTTTAAGGTCAACACTTACGTGAACTGAACTCTCGTTTTAATACAGTAAAACAATTCATTTAAAAATATTATTTCAAAAGAAGCATTGAACATCTAATTCTCAAATCATAGTGTAAAACCAGGTGAGCTGGTTCTACTCTTTTTGGCCATTTCCTGGTGTTTTGTGGTGAGAAACTCAGCGGGCATAACACGTCAACCCTGTTACCCATAGATACCGTAGATGGGTTAGAAATGTTGTATCAATGAACAAAATGTTGAGTAGGTGTGGCCAAACATTTGACTGGTACTGTGTGTATATACAGTTGAAGTTGGAAGTTTACATACATTTAGGTTGGAGTCATTAAAACTCGTTTTTCAACCACTCGACACATTTCTTGTTAACAAACTAAAGTTTTGGCAGTCGGTTAGGACATCTACTTTGTGCTTGACACAAGTCATTTTTCCAACAATTGTTTACAGACAGATTATTTCACTTATAATTCACTGTATCACAATTCCAGTGGGTCAGAAGTTTACATACACTAAGTTGACTGTGCCTTTAAACAGCTTGGAAAATGCCAGAAAATGATGTCATGACTTTAGAAGCTTCTTTTAGAAGCTAATTGACATCATTCGAGTCAATTGGAGGTGTACCTGTGGAAGTATTTCAAGGCCTACCTTGAAACTCAGTGCCTCTTTGCTTGACATCATGGGAAAATCAGCCAAGACCTCCACATGTCTGGTTCACCTTGGGAGCAATTTCAAATGCCTGAAGGTACTACGTTCATCTGTACAAACAATAGTATGCAAGTATAAACACCATGGGACAACGCAGCCATCATACCGCTCAGGAAGGAGACGCGTTCTGTGTCCTAGAAATGAACGTACTTTGGTGCGAAAAGAGGCAAATCAATCCCAGAAGAACAGCAAAGGACCTTGTGAAGATGCTGGAGGAAACCGGTACAAAGGTATCTATATTCACAGAAAAATGAGTCCTATAGTGCAATATCAATGGTCATTGAACATACAGTATCAGCCCTCTCATGATAAGATAAACTGATAAACAGTTCTGATCTAAACAACAGATAAACAGTTCTGATCAGTTAAACAGATCAACATTTCTGATCTAAACAACAGACAAACAGTTCTGATCAGATAAACAGATAAACATTTCTGATCAGATAAACAGATAAACAGTTTTGATCAGATAAACAGATAAACAGTTCTGATCTAAACAACTTGTAAACATTTCTGATCAGATAAACAGATAAACAATTCTGATCAGATAAACAGATAAACATTTCTGATCTAAACAACTGATAAACAGTTCTGATCAGATAAACAGATGAACAGTTCTGATCAGATAAACAGATAAACATTTCTGATCTAAACAACTGATAAACAGTTTTGATCAGATAAACAGATAAACAGTTCTGATCTAAACAACTTGTAAACATTTCTGATCAGATAAACAGATAAACAATTCTGATCAGATAAACAGATAAACATTTCTGATCTAAACAACTGATAAACAGTTCTGATCAGATAAACAGATGAACAGTTCTGATCAGATAAACAGATAAACATTTCTGATCTAAACAACTGATAAACAGTTCTGATCAGATAAACAGATAAACAGTTCTGATAAGATAAACCTATAAACAGTTCTGATCAGATAAACAAATAAACAGTTCTGATCAGATAAACAGATAAACAGTTCTGATCAGATTAACAGATAAACAGTTTTGATCAGATAAACAGTTTTGATCAGATAAACAGTTTTGATCAGATAAACAGTTCTGATCAGATAAACAGTAGGAGCAAGAGACCGAAGAGAGGGAGAGAGAAGGAGAGAACCGGATGAAGCACAAGGAGGAAGGAAAATGAAAGAAAGAGTCCCCAGAGAGAAGGTTCCGGTGTTCAGCAGGTCTCAGCAGCTCTCAGACACTGCTTGCATCCCAGTGAGGAGACTCCCCTGCAGCAGAGCAGCAGGAGGGCCTGGAAACAGATAGTGCCAGAACGTTAGATAAACGTTACCAGAACATTAGTAGAATGTTACCAGAAAGTTATTAGAATGCTACCAGAATGTTACTAGAACGCTACCAGAATGCTACTAGAACGCTATCCAAATGTTACCAGAACGCTACCAGAATGTTACTAGAACGCTACCAGAATGTTACCAGAACGCTACCAGAATGTTACTAGAACGCTACCAGAATGTTACTAGAATGCTACCAGAATGTTACTAGAACGTTGCCAGAATGTTACCAGAATGTTACTAGAACATTACCGGAATATTACTAGATTGCTACTTGAATGTTACCAGAACCAAGCTGGACAAACAACAGTAAGTCACACTAGAACCCAAACATCAGCATTATCAGAACTGACCACAAATCTCAGGTCAACACAACTCAGTGTGGGGGGGATACCGATATAGGACTATTAAAGGCCCGGTGCACTACTTTTGTGAAACAAATACTCTTTTCAGTTATTTTAGATTTGTATTAGTAATTTTTTTCTCCCAGATTTTTCAGGGGTGCACCCTCAGCATCCCTACTTCCCGTGGCAATGTTTCAGTCTACTCTTTCACCCTCCACCTCCCCTTTTCTCTCTCTCTCCCTCTCTCTCGATGTTCCTCCATCAGTTTCTCCCTTTCTGTATTTCTCTTTTTTCACTCTTTCGCCATTCATCTTCCTCCCTCTCATTCCATCTTCCTCCGTCTCTTCCTCCCTCTCTTTCTCTCTGGTCAGGCTCTGTGTATGACTCTTGTAGCATCTTCCTCCATCTATTTCTCCATTTGTTTATCTCTCTGATTGGGTTCAGTGTCTGGCAGCAGTAAGCATGCAGTAGCAGCAGAGCTAGAAGCAGTAGGAGTGGTAAACGTATGCCGGGCCACCTCCACTCTCCTCTCTCCTCTCTCTCCCCGAGGAGGATTAATAACTAATTATGTCAGGTCACTCGTCCAGATGGGCCTATCAGATGGGCCCACTGTCTGTTCCTCACCCCTGACAAGCACCTCCGACCCGCGGGTCACCGTCGCCCCTGGCAACATGGTCTCAGACCCATAGCACGGGTGTTAGCAATGGAAGCACTTTTTTGGGGGACGGGGGTGAATTGGGAGTGTCCGTCCATCCGCCCATGACTGGTTAAATCCCAATAAATACAGGGGATCCCCCTCTGGGCTGGAGTTGGGTGGTTGATCTCTATGGTCATGATTCTGTTATTACTACACACCACCGCGTCCTCCTCTCTGTGACCAAGCAGATGTCTCAGCGTGCGGAGACATGCATTCAACACACTCCTCCACCGCTGCCACCCTCAATGGACCCGACACATGCTGATTCTCCCCTTTTTATCTCATTATATGGAAACATAACAACATAATAGGGAAGGAATTAAGTGCCTGTGTGGATGTCAAAGGGGGGCGGGGGGTTCTGGGGTGCGGTGGGTTTGGTGGGGCGGGGGGAGAAGATTGGGACATGGGCTAACAAGCAACAAGCGTCGCGGCTCGCCCTCTTCGCTTTGTGTGGTGATTAGCACACTCCACAGGGGCTGATGGGTAAAATACGAGTCCTCTGGGATTTATTTTTTATTTTTTAAATGGGCACTTAAACAGTCAGGCAGAGTGGCAGCAGCGGTGAGACAGACATGGGCGTCCAAGCATCTGCCTGATAGGAAAACCTGTGGTGCGCATGCCTTGTGAAAGGGGATAGGGGTTTAACATATAGATATGGCCAAAGGGAGTGATTGATGTCAGTTTACAATGTGATGAACCATTAAAATGTCATTGAAATGTAGTCATATTAAATGAATACTAAATCACTTTGTGGCCATTAGAGAAAATATTTTCTGCCAAACATCTCAGCTAAAAATGGAGAAGGGCCCAGCCCAGCCCAGTGGAGAGTGTCAAAGAAACAAATGGAGAAGAGCCCAGCCCAGTGGAGGGTGTCAAAGAAACAAATGGAGAAGAGCCCAGCCCAGTGGAGAGTATCAAAGAAACAAATGGAGACGAGCCCAGCACAGTGGAGAGTATCAAAGAAACAATGAAAATTCCCTATCTCTGCCATATTACAGAATGTTGAATCTAACCTTTATATACCTTTATACAATCGAAATAAAGGTTAAATAAATACATACATGAATGTGCATTCATTTTCCTTGTCCAATAAACCTTATAAAGTGTTGTTTGACAAAACAGAACTGTTTATTCTGCACTTTGCTGATTCCAGACACACATTTGTACGGTTAATACTGAATACTATCATGGTTAGCCTCTCCCATCTGTCTAGTCAAAGTATTTTATGCCCTAAGTCAAGCAAAGCCCACTAAACTCTTGAGCAAACAGAGACTTTGCACAAGCCCCCATACAACTGTCTCTCTTCCCCCATATGGCCATCGCTGGCCCTCACCATCTAGCTAGAAGACAAAGCAGCTCAGATCAGAGCAGACAAAAGATGTTTCTCTACAAAGGAATGAAGGTTCTTCTCCAAGACATGTCTGATTTTTTTACCATTTAGTCCATTCTCTCTCTCTCTCTCTCTCTCTGTTTCTCTCTCTGTTTTCTCTCTCTCTCTCTCTCTCTCTCTCTCTCTCTCTCTCTCTCTCTCTCTCTCTCTCTCTGTGTGTGTCTCTCTGTCTCTGTTTCTCTCTCTCTCTGAACATAAATAAGGTACTCTCAGATCTATTTATCGACCTGTCCTATCACACTAACAATCTTCTAGGTATCATTATAATCAATGCTATTTGAGTAACTACTCACAATAAACACATTTTAGACAATGTGATTATGATTCAGTGGGCTTTCTTCCAGCACAGACTGGGGTAGTGACTGGCGTAGATATCTTTAACACTAATTGCATTATCGTTATAATCTATCCTATTAGAGTTACTACACAATTTCTTAAGTGTTTGATTAGGATTCTGTGTGCTTCTACCCAACACCGGCTGGATGTATCAGTGACAAAGATGGCTATTCTATTTTTAACACTTAAGTCGATGGAATTGCAAATGGCAGTGTTGTTATTGGTGGCTATCACTCACTCAATTACAGTAAATGGACTTGTGAGTGTTGATAAACAGGGATAATTGCTCCTGAAAAGGTTAATTATGATCATCCAACCGTTACTTAAGTATTGCGGTGCAGTAACAAGATTATCCTGGCTGGTCACGTTTCTTCTCTCAATCTCCCAGACAATGGGCTGCAATTCAGGCTTTCGCTCTCTCCTTCTCTCTGTCTCTCTCTCCTTCTCTCTGTCTCTCTCTCTTTCTCTCTGTCTCTCTCTCTTTCTCTCTGTCTCTCTCCTTCTCTCTGTCTCTCTCTCCTTCTCTCTGTCTCTCTCTCTTTCTCTCTGTCTCTCCTTCTCTCTGTCTCTCTCTCTTTCTCTCTGTCTCTCTCTCTCTCTCTCTCTCTCTCTCTCTGTCTCTCTCTCCTTCTCTTTCTCTCTGTCTCTCTCTCCTTCTCCCTCTCTCTCTCTCTCTCTCTTTCTCTCTCTCTCTCTTTTTCTCTCTCTCTCTCTCTCCTTCTCTCTGTCTCTCTCTCTGTCTCTCTCTCTTTCTCTCTGTCTCTCTCTCTTTCTCTCTGTCTCTCTCTCCTTCTCTCTGATTCTCTCTCTTTCTCTCTGTCTCTCTCTTTCTCTCTGTCTCTCTTTCTCTCTGTCTCTCTCTCCTTCTCTCTGTCTTGATTGGATGTTCTGGTCCTGAGGCTTCAGTGTGTTAGTAGAACAGGTTTGTGAACTCAGCCCCAGGATCAGCTGCATGAGGGGACTCTTTTCTTTGCTCAGCTCTTGGCATTGCAGGGCTTGGTAGTGATATGAGAGGGGGGTCACTGTATTTTAGATGTTTCCAAAACTTAATTGCTCTTTTTTGAGTTTTTATTATTAGTGGATATTGGCCTAATTCTGCCCTGCATGCATTGTTTGTAGTTTTCCTCTGGACATGTAAGAAAATCTTACAGAACTCTGCATACAGGGTTTCAATGGGGTGTTTGTCCATTTGGTGAAATCTTGTTTTGCAAGAGTACCCCACACCTCACTGCCATAAAGTGCAATTGGTTCAATGAGATATTCAATTAGTTTTAGCCAAATTTTAATAGGTATTTCAATTTGAATGAGCTTTTTAATGGTGTAGAATGCCCTGCGTGCTTTCTCTCTCAGTTCATTCACTGCCTCATTAAGGTGTCCAGTTGAGCTTATTTTTAAACCTAAGTAATTGTAGTGTGTGCAGTACTCTATATATTTTGTACCAATTGAGAACTTTGGTCTAATTCCCTGAGATCTGGATCATCTCTGGAAAATCATTATTTTAGTCTTTTTGGGGTTTACTGCCAGGGCCCAGGTCTGGCAGTACTGCTCTAGCAGGTCCAGGCTCTGCTGTAGGCCATGTGCTGTAGGTGACAGCAGGCATAGGTCATCTGTGAAGAGTAGGCATTTAACTTCTGAATTATGGAGACTAACACCAGGGGCCGAGGATTTTTCTAGAATAGTGTCCAATTCGTTGATGTAAATATTGAAGAGTGTATGGCTCAGATTGCAACCCTTGACGAAGGCCCCACCCCTGGTTAAAGAATTCTGTTCTTTTCTTGCCAATTTTAATGCTGCACGTATTTCCAGTATACATTGATTTAATGATGTCATATGTTTTACCCCCTACACCACTTTCAATAACTTTGTAGAACTGTCCTGTACGCCAAATAGAATCAAATGCTTTTTGGAAGACGACAAAGCAAGCGTATATTTTGGTAGTATTTTGGTGGACATGTTTATCTATCAGGGTGTGTAGAGTGTAAATATGATCAGTTGTGCAATGTTTTGGTATAAATCCCATTTGGCTGTTACTCAAGACATTGTGCTTATTAAGGAAGTTTAGAACTCTTACATTTATAATACTACAGAAAACCTTCCCCAGGTTACTGTTCACACAAATGCCTTTGTAATTGTTAGGGTCAAATTTGTCTCCATTTTTAAATATTGGGGTTATGAGTCCTTGATTTCAGATGTCAGGGAAATAACCTACACTCAAGATCAAATTAAACAGTTTTAATATAGCCAATTGAAATTTTGCACGAGTGAGTTTGAGCATCTCATTTAGGATGCCATCAGGTCTGCATGCATTTTTAAAATTTCAGAGCCTGAAGTTTCTTATAGAGCTCCTCGTCAGTAATAGTTTAGTTTCTTATAGAGCTCCTGGTCAGTAATTGGGGAGTACAATGGATTTTGATTGTCCTTTATAGCTTTTTCTAATCCATTCAACTTCTCATGAATTTGGCGTTGTTCTGCGTTTGTGTCAATTTGAGCGGTGTTGTCCAGTGTTTTAAAATGGGTTGTCCATATGTCACCATTTTGTATCGTTAATTCCTCTTGTTTAGTTTTTTAAAAGTTTTTTCCAATTTTGCCAGAAGTTGTTTGTGTTTATGGACTCCTCAATTAGTGTCAGCTGCTTGCTGTTGTACTGTGCTTTATGGTTCTGAGTGTACGTTTCTAGAGTGTTAAACGTACTGTGCTTTATGGTTCTGAGTGTACGTTTATAGAGTTTTAAACGTACTGTGCTTTATGGTTCTGAGTGTACGTTTATAGAGTTTTAAGGTATCACAGTAATGAAGGCATACTTCACCATTATTTGGGTCTCTGTGCTTTTGGTTCTGAGTGTATGTTTATAAAGTTTTAAAGTCTCACAGTAATGAAGGCGTAGGTCACCATTATTTGGGTCTCTGTGCTTTATGGTTCTGAGTGTATGTTTATAGAGTTTTAAGGTATCACCGTAATGAAGGCATACTTCACCATTATTTGGGTCTCTGTTGTTTTGGTTCTGAGTGTATGTTTATAGAGTTTTAAGGTATCACAGTAATGAAGGCATACTTCACCATTATTTGGGTCTCTGTGCTTTATGGTTCTGATTGTACGTTTATAGAGTTTTAAGGTATCACAGTAATGAAGGCATAGGTCACCATTATTTGGGTCTCTGTTGTTTTGGTTCTGAGTGTATGTTTATAGAGTTTTAAGGTATCACCGTAATGAAGGCATACTTCACCATTATTTGGGTCTCTGTTGTTTTGGTTCTGAGTGTATGTTTATAGAGTTTTAAGGTATCACAGTAATGAAGGCATACTTCACCATTATTTGGGTCTCTGTTGTTTTGGTTCTGAGTGTATGTTTATAGAGTTTTAAGGTATCACAGTAATGAAGGCATAGGTCACCATTATTTGGGTCTCTGTGCTTTATGGTTCTGATTGTGGTTGGAGGTGTTCTAAGTTTTTTCCTTATACTTTTACCATCTGCATCAAACCAGTCGTCATCTGTCATCTTTTTTGTTTTGTTTTTTATCCATTTCAATTGTGCTTCTTTTGCCGTTTGCCTGAATATATAGTTGATGTTTTGTACTGATAGATTGATGACTTCTTTACTGTGAGTGAATATGGTATCCAGAAAGTTATCTAAGACTGTTTGGATATTTTGGTTACAGGTTGTTTTCTGGTATTCTTCTGTGCTGTTTTGGGCCCATCTGTATGAATTTCTGATGTTGTACAGCTTACTGGGCTGTGAATGTCTGATGTTGTACAGCTGACTGGGCTGTGAATGTCTGATGTTGTACAGTTTACTGGGCTGTGAATGTCTGATGTTGTACAGCTTACTGGGCTGTGAATGTCTGATGTTGTACAGATTACTGGGCTGTGAATGTCTGATGTTGTACAGCTTACTGGGCTGTGAATGTCTGATGTTGTACAGATTACTGGACTGTGAATGTCTGATGTTGTACAGCTGACTGGGCTGTGAATGTCTGATGTTGTACAGCTGACTGGGCTGTGAATGTCTGATGTTGTACAGCTGACTGGGCTGTGAATGTCTGATGATGTAAATCAAATAAATCAAATCAAATTTTTATTTGTCACATACACATGGTTAGCAGATGTTAATGCGAGTGTAGCGAAATGCTTGTGCTTCTAGTTCCGACAATGCTGTAATAACCAACAAGTAATCTAACTAACAATTCCAAAACTACTGTCTTATACACAGTGTAAGGGGATAAAGAATATGTACATAAGGATATATGAATGAGTGATGGTACAGAGGAGCATAGGCAAGATACAGTAGATGGTATCGAGTACAGTATATACATATGAGATGAGTATGTAAACAAAGTGGCATAGTTAAAGTGGCTAGTGATACATGTATTACATTAGGATTCAGTCAATGATATAGAGTACAGTATATACGTATGCATATGAGATGAATAATGTAGGGTAAGTAACATTATATAAGGTAGCATTGTTTAAAGTGGCTAGTGATATATTTACATTTCCCATCAATTCCCATTATTAAAGTGGCTGGAGTTGAGTCAGTGTCAGTGTCAGTGTGTTGGCAGCAGCCACTCAATGTTAGTGGTGGCTGTTTAACAGTCTGATGGCCTTGAGATAGAAGCTGTTTTTCAGTCTCTCGGTCCCAGCTTTGATGCACCTGTACTGACCTCGCCTTCTGGATGATAGCGGGGTGAACAGGCAGTGGCTCGGGTGGTTGATGTCCTTGATGATCTTTATGGCCTTCCTGTAACATCGGGTGGTGTAGGTGTCCTGGAGGGCAGGTAGTTTGCCCCCGGTGATGCGTTGTGCAGACCTCACTACCCTCTGGAGAGCCTTACGGTTGTGGGCGGAGCAGTTGCCGTACCAGGCGGTGATACAGCCCGCCAGGATGCTCTCGATTGTGCATCTGTAGAAGTTTGTGAGTGCTTTTGGTGACAAGCCGAATTTCTTCAGCCTCCTGAGGTTGAAGAGGCGCTGCTGCGCCTTCTTCACGATGCTGTATGTGTGTGTGGACCAATTCAGTTTGTCTGTGATGTGTATGCCGAGGAACTTAAAACTTGCTACCCTCTCCACTACCGTTCCATCGATGTGGATAGGGGGGTGTTCCCTCTGCTGTTTCCTGAAGTCCACAATCATCTCCTTAGTTTTGTTGACGTTGAGTGTGAGGTTATTTTCCTGACACCACACTCCGAGGGCCCTCACCTCCTCCCTGTAGGCCGTCTCGTCGTTGTTGGTAATCAAGCCTACCACTGTTGTTGTGTCGTCCGCAAACTTGATGATTGAGTTGGAGGCGTGCGTGGCCACGCAGTCGTGGGTGAACAGGGAGTACAGGAGAGGGCTCAGAACGCACCCTTGTGGGGCCCCAGTGTTGAGGATCAGCGGGGTGGAGATGTTGTTGCCTACCCTCACCATCTGGGGGCGGCCCGTCAGGAAGTCCAGTACCCAGTTGCACAGGGGCGGGGTCGAGACCCAGGGTCTCGAGCTTGATGACGAGCTTGGAGGGTACTATGGTGTTGAATGCCGAGCTGTAGTCGATGAACAGTATTCTCACATAGGTATTCCTCTTGTTCAGATGGGTTAGGGCAGTGTGCAGTGTGGTTGAGATTGCATCGTCTGTGGACCTATTTGGGCGGTAAGCAAATTGGAGTGGGTCTAGGGTGTCAGGTAGGGTGGAGGTGATATGGTCCTTGACTAGTCTCTCAAAGCACTTCATGATGACGGAAGTGAGTGCTACGGGGCGGTAGTCATTTAGCTCAGTTACCTTAGCTTTCTTGGGAACAGGAACAATGGTGGCCCTCTTGAAGCATGTGGGAACAGCAGACTGGTATAGGGATTGATTGAATATGTCCGTAAACACACCGGCCAGCTGGTCTGCGCATGCTCTTAGGGCGCGGCTGGGGATGCCGTCTGGGCCTGCAGCCTTGCGAGGGTTAACACGTTTAAATGTCTTACTCACCTCGGCTGCAGTGAAGGAGAGTCCGCATGTTTTCGTTGCAGGCCGTGTCAGTGGCACTGTATTGTCCTCAAAGCGGGCAAAAAAGTTATTTAGTCTGCCTGGGAGCAAGACATCCTGGTCCGTGACTGGGCTGGATTTCTTCTTGTAGTCCGTGATTGACTGTAGACCCTGCCACATGCCTCTTGTGTCTGAGCCGTTGAATTGAGATTCTACTTTGTCTCTGTACTGACGCTTAGCTTGTTTGATAGCCTTGCGGAGGGAATAGCTGCACTGTTTGTATTCGGTCATGTTACCAGTCACCTTGCCCTGATTAAAAGCAGTGGTTCGCGCTTTCAGTTTCACGCGAATGCTGCCATCAATCCACGGTTTCTGGTTAGGGAATGTTTTAATTGTTGCTATGGGAACGACATCTTCAACGCACGTTCTAATGAACTCGCACAGTGAATCAGCGTATTCGTCAATATTGTTATCTGACGCAATACGAAACATATCCCAGTCCACGTGATGGAAGCAGTCTTGGAGTGTGGAGTCAGCTTGGTCGGACCAGCGTTGGACAGACCTCAGCGTGGGAGCCTCTTGTTTTAGTTTCTGTCTGTAGGCAGGGATCAACAAAATGGAGTCGTGGTCAGCTTTTCCGAAAGGAGGGCGGGGCAAGGCCTTATATGCGTCGCGGAAGTTAGAGTAACAATGATCCAAGGTTTTTCCACCCCTGGTTGCGCAATCGATATGCTGATAAAATTTAGGGAGTCTTGTTTTCAGATTAGCCTTCTTAAAATCCCCAGCTACAATGAATGCAGCCTCTGGATAAATGGATTCCAGTTTGCAAAGAGTCAAATAAAGTTCGTTCAGAGCCATCGATGTGTCTGCTTGGGGGGGGATATATACGGCTGTGATTATAATCGAAGAGAATTCTCTTGGTAGATAATGCGGTCTACATTTGATTGTGAGGAATTCTAAATCAGGTGAACAGAAGGATTTGAGTTCCTGTATGTTTCTTTCGTCACACCATGTCTCGTTAGCCATAAGGCATACGCCCCCGCCCCTCTTCTTACCAGAAAGATGTTTGTTTCTGTCGGCGCGATGCGTGGAGAAACCCGCTGGCTGCACCGCCTCGGATAGCGTCTCTCCAGTGAGCCATGTTTCCGTGAAGCAAAGAACGTTACAGTCTCTGATGTCCCTCTGGAATGCTACCCTTGCTCGGATTTCATCAACCTTGTTGTCAAGAGACTGGACATTGGCGAGAAGAATGCTAGGGAGTGGTGCACGATGTGCCCGTCTCCGGAGTCTGACCAGAAGACCGCCTCGTTTCCCTCTTTTTCGGAGTCGTTTTTTTGGGGTCGCCGCATAGGATCCATTCTGCTGTCCCGGTTGAAAGGCAGAACACAGGATCCGCGTCGCGAAAAACATATTCTTGGTCGTACTGATGGTGAGTTGACGCTGATCTTATATTCAGTAGTTCTTCTCGACTGTATGTAATGAAACCTAAGATGACCTGGGGTACTAATGTAAGAAATAACACGTAAAAAAACAAAACTGCATAGTTTCCTAGGAGCGCGAAGCGAGGCGGCCATCTCTGTCGGCGCCGGAAGCTTACTGGGCTGTGAATGTCTGATGTTGTACAGCTTACTGGACTGTGAATGTCTGATGTTGTACAGCTGACTGGGCTGTGAATGTCTGATGTTGTACAGCTTACTGGGCTGTGAATGTCTGATGTTGTACAGCTGACTGGGCTGTGAATGTCTGATGTTGAACAGCTGACTGGGCTGTGAATGTCTGATGTTGTACAGCTTACTGGGCTGTGAATGTCTGATGTTGTACAGCTTCCTGGGCTGTGAATGTCTGATGTTGTACAGCTTACTGGGCTGTGAATGTCTGGTGTTGTACAGCTGACTGGGCTGTGAATGTCTGATGTTGTACAGCTGACTGGGCTGTGAATGTCTGATGTTGTACAGCTGACTGGGCTGTGAATGTCTGATGTTGTACAGCTTACTGGGCTGTGAATGTCTGGTGTTGTACAGCTGACTGGGCTGTGAATGTCTGATGTTGTACAGCTGACTGGGCTGTGAATGTCTGATGT
This sequence comes from Oncorhynchus tshawytscha, assembly GCF_018296145.1. NCBI lineage: Eukaryota > Metazoa > Chordata > Actinopteri > Salmoniformes > Salmonidae > Oncorhynchus > Oncorhynchus tshawytscha. The sequence goes on from NC_056433.1 coordinate 12,099,533, forward strand.
TGTACAGCTGACTGGGCTGTGAATGTCTGATGTTGTACAGCTTCCTGGGCTGTGAATGTCTGATGTTGTACAGCTGACTGGGCTGTGAATGTCTGATGTTGTACAGCTGACTGGGCTGTGAATGTCTGATGTTGTACAGCTGACTGGGCTGTGAATGTCTGATGTTGTACAGCTGACTGGGCTGTGAATGTCTGATGTTGTACAGCTTCCTGGGCTGTGAATGTCTGGTGTTGTACAGCTTACTGGGCTGTGAATGTCTGGTGTTGTACAGCTGACTGGGCTGTGAATGTCTGATGTTGTACAGCTGACTGGGCTGTGAATGTCTGATGTTGTACAGCTGACTGGGCTGTGAATGTCTGGTGTTGTACAGCTGACTGGGCTGTGAATGTCTGATGTTGTACAGCTGACTGGGCTGTGAATGTCTGGTGTTGTACAGCTGACTGGGCTGTGAATGTCTGGTGTTGTACAGCTTACTGGGCTGTGAATGTCTGATGTTGTACAGCTTACTGGGCTGTGAATGTCTGATGTTGTACAGCTTCCTGGGCTGTGAATGTCTGATGTTGTACAGCTTACTGGGCTGTGAATGTCTGGTGTTGTACAGCTGACTGGGCTGTGAATGTCTGATGTTGTACAGCTTACTGGGCTGTGAATGTCTGATGTTGTACAGCTTCCTGGGCTGTGAATGTCTGATGTTGTACAGCTGACTGGGCTGTGAATGTCTGATGTTGTACAGCTGACTGGGCTGTGAATGTCTGATGTTGTACAGCTGACTGGGCTGTGAATGTGTGGTTGTTTCCATGTCTGTTCTTTTGAGGAACAATGTAATTTGGTTGTGATCAGACAGAGGTGTTAGTGGCTTGACAGTGAATGAGCTGAGAGAGAAGGGGTCAATGTCTGTGATCATGTAGTCTACTGTACTGTGGCCAAGAGGTGAGCAGTAGGTGAATCTCCCCAAAGAGTCCCTCCGTAACCTACCATTGACAAAGTACAGACCCAGGCTTCTACAGAGCTGCAACAGATCCCTTCCATTTTTGTTGACAGTGCTGTCATTGTTGTTTCTATGGGGGAGATGAAGACAGTTAGAAACAGTATGGCCTGAAATAAAGCTGTCCCCTCGTGTGCTCGTTAGATCAGGTAGTGTACAGGGTACTCCTGTCCTCTGACGACCTGTAGAGTGGTGGAGGGCCAGTTCTGGGCCGTGGAGCTTCCTCTCTGGTCTGGTAGGGGTGGTGGTCTGGTGCGGGGTCGTAGGTTGGGCCCGGTCCGGTCTGGCTAAGCCGATGGAAGTGGTGATGCTCTGGTGGTGGGTGGGGCCTGTGGGGTGCGCTGGGTCTGGTGTGGCGTTGAAGGGGCCTGGGGCTCCTTGTTGGTGCAGTGGTCTGGTAGGGATCTCTGGGTGGTCCTCTGTCCAGTACGGCATGGGGTGTTTGGTCCATCAAGTGCCACGTCCTTTAGAGACTTGGCAAACATCCCTACTGTCTGCTTCCTCAGGTGGGAGTGGTCGTGCAGATGCTCTGGGGTGATTGTTGGGTGGTGAACAACGTGCACGTTCGGGAGTAGGCCACACCCTCTGGTGATGTCAGCGTTGACGTTCTGAATGGTACGGGGTTGGAAGTCTTTGCGGGGCAGCAGAGTAGAGATGGTGATGTGGGAGTTGGGGAACCGCTCAGAGGCCCTCTCTACTACTCTGTTGACATGGCTGCCTACTCTCTCCTGCTCCTCTCGCAGGTTGTTGGTGCAGGTGTGAATAATAATGTGGCCTGGTGTGCCAAAGTCAGGCTGGGACAGGATGTGGAGTGCATCCTTTGTTTTTGGGCACCATATTTTGCACACCTTGTGTTGGGGGAAGAGTTTATCTTCTTGGATGAATTTCCCATTTGGAGTCAATGAGGATGGCCACCTCAGTGGGTTTTACAACTCATTTTCCATCTCCTCCTTTACCTGCACCAGCTCTCTCCTCGTGGTGGCTTTTGCCTCCTCAAGAGCTGTGGTAAGGCTCTCTCTCAGCTCCTGGACAGAGTTCTTCAGCTGGGTCCTGCACTGGTTGATCTGGTCCTGTAGAAGCTCTGTGTCTGGGCTGGAGGGGCTGCTCCTTCAGCTCAGTAACCCATACCTCTAACAGAGCCAGCCTGTCTCTCAGCAGGCTGATGGTAGTGTAGCTGGGGGGCTGCTCCTTCAGCTCAGTAACCCATACCTCTAACAGAGCCAGCCTGTCTCTCAGCAGGCTGATGGTAGTGTAGCTGGGGGGCTGCTCTAACAGAGCCAGCCTGTCTCTCAGCAGGCTGATGGTAGTGTAGCTGGGGGGCTGCTCTAACAGAGCCAGCCTGTCTCTCAGCAGGCTGATGGTAGTGTAGCTGGGGGGCTGCTCCTTCAGCTCAGTAACCCATACCTCTAACAGAGCCAGCCTGTCTCTCAGCAGGCTGGTAGTGGTGTGGTCTTGGCTCTGGTGGTTGTAGGCAGGCAGGGGGGAGGATGGTCCTGCTGTTGGGGTGCCTGAGGTGAAGGGAGAGGATAGCCCTGCTGTTGGGGTGCCTGAGGTGAAGGGAGAGGATGGTCCTGCTGTTGGGGTGCCTGAGGTGAAGGGAGAGGATAGCCCTGCTGTTGGGGTGCCTGAGGTGAAGGGAGAGGATGGTCCCTGCTGTTGGGGTGCCTGAGGTGAAGGGAGAGGATAGCCCTGCTGTTGGGGTGCCTGAGGTGAAGGGAGAGGATGGTCCCTGCTGTTGGGGTGCCTGAGGTGAAGGGAGAGGATAGCCCTGCTGTTGGGGTGCCTGAGGTGAAGGGAGAGGATAGCCCTGCTGTTGGGGTGCCTGAGGTGAAGGGAGAGGATAGCCCTGCTGTTGGGGTGCCTGAGGTGAAGGGAGAGGATGGTCCTGCTGTTGGGGTGCCTGAGGTGAAGGGAGAGGATGGCCCTGCTGTTGGGGTGCCTGAGGTGAAGGGAGAGGATGGTCCTGCTGTTGGGGTGCCTGAGGTGAAGGGAGAGGATAGCCCTGCTGTTGGGGTGCCTGAGGTGAAGGGAGAGGATGGTCCTGCTGTTGGGGTGCCTGAGGTGAAGGGAGAGGATGGTCCTGCTGTTGGGGTGCCTGAGGTGAAGGGAGAGGATGGCCCTGCTGTTGGGGTGCCTGAGGTGAAGGGAGAGGATGGTCCTGCTGTTGGGGTGCCTGAGGTGAAGGGAGAGATCGGGGTGCTGTCCTTTTCTTTTTTGCTTTCCGCTTTCTTCGTTAAGGTGGGGAAGTCCTGCACAACAGAGCTGAGTGCAGCCTCACTGCCCTGGACCATGACAGTGCCGTTCTGCTACATGTTTACCGTCAGAAACCTGTTTTCCTGGTCCTTATCGCTGTCCTCAAACATGTGTATTTGCCTTCCCTTGCAGATGCCTTTTTTTGTGGTACAGCTGAAATGCCTGGTTACAGCTGTATGCCAGGCAGTAGTGTGGTCTGTGTAAAATAACAGGTTTGTAACAGTCCTGGTTTGTGAGCAGTCGGCAAACAAAGTTTCTGGGTTCTCCCTCACAATTCTGTGTTTAAAATGATTTCTTCCCTTCTCTGATTTGATTTCTGCTGGATATTCAAAAAAAGGGGGGTGGTCTCTCAGTCTCTGCTGCTGGCGCTGCCTCGGTGGCCATGCTGCTATGGTTACCACCAGTAAACAGTTGGCGCTAGATGGTAAGGTCTCTCTCTCTCTCTTGTTCTCTGTCTCTGTCTCTCTATCTCTGTATCTCTCTCACTTCTTCTCTCTTGCTCTCTCTCTCTCGTGCACTCTCTCTCTCTCTCTCTCTCTCTCTCTCTCTTGCTCTCTGTTTATATTTCTCTCTTTTCTCTTTTTTTCCATCTTGCTGTCTCTCTTTCTTCTCTTACTCCATGTATTCATGCACTCTCTCATCATCTATCTATCTTCCTATCTATCACTCTCTTTTCTCTCTACCCTCTCTCTCTCTCTCTCTCTCTCTCTCCTCTCTCTCTCTCTCACTCAGTCTTTCAGTCAGTCTTCCTTCTTATCTGTCTATTTCTCTTGGCAGACCTTTGCAATTGTAGTTGTGATTCCTGAATAAAGGTGTCAGGAGTTATACATGCCGTTACTGGCCGTGAAGAATCTGTTCCTTTGAGATCATCAGAAAGAGTAGCAGTCCACTAGACAACCTTTGTAGATCTCTGTTCATAATGACATTATTATGATGTTTTATTCCAATATAACAACTGTTTGGATAATCACACAAATGTATATCCAATTTCAAAAGCGTATTAACGAACACATATGAAGTATACTTTCTAAAGCGGCCTAGTATTTTATTGTATTTTTTTGTAATAGTTCAAATCCCCCTTGGACACAATACAGCAGGAATCTAATGGTGGCCTGTTGTAGAGCAACCTTACACCACTTTGTAGCGGTATTCCTCAGGAAAATCAGGAAATCAACCTGTTATCTACCCTACATACACACCACACATACACACCAAAAAACACAGACACCCACAAACACATGGGTCTTTCTATAAACTAGGGTACAATTGAGCATTTCTTGTAAGGGACAACTGTTAGGAGCTGTTACAAAGTCAATCATTATTATTGGCTATTTTATTTATGTGAAAACATTACAGGAGGAAGGATGGAGGAAAGGAGGAACATGGATACATTCAACATGATTCATGAGTTAAATGGATCCATTCAATATGATTCATGAGTTAAATGGATCATTCAATATGATTCATGAGTTAAATGGATACATTCAATATGGTTCATGAGTTAAATGGATCCATTCAATATGGTTCATGAGTTAAATGGATACATTCAACATGATTCATGAGTTAAATGGATACATTCAATATGATTCATGAGTTAAATGGATACATTCAATATGATTCATGAGTTAAATGGATACATTCAATATGGTTCATGAGTTAAATGGATCCATTCAATATGATTCATGAGTTAAATGGATACATTCAACATGATTCATGAGTTAAATGGATACATTCAACATGATTCATGAGTTAAATGGATACATTCAATATGATTCATGAGTTAAATGGATACATTCAATATGATTCATGAGTTAAATGGATACATTCAATATGATTCATGAGTTAAATGGATACATTCAATATGATTCATGAGTAGAATGGATCCATTCAATATGGTTCATGAGTTAAATGGATCCATTCAATATGATTCATGAGTTAAATGGATACATTCAATATGATTCATGAGTTAAATGGATACATTCAATATGATTCATGAGTTAAATGGATACATTCAATATGATTCATGAGTTAAATGGATACATTCAATATGGTTCATGAGTTAATGGATCCATTCAATATGATTCATGAGTTGAATGGATCCATTCAATATGATTCATGAGTTAAATGGATCCATTCAATATGATTCATGAGTTGAATGGATACATTCAATATGATTCATGAGTTAAATGGATACATTCAATATGATTCATGAGTTGAATGGATCCATTCAATATGGTTCATGAGTTAAATGGATCCATTCAATATGATTCATGAGTTGAATGGATCCATTCAATATGATTCATGAGTTAATGGATCCATTCAATATGATTCATGAGTTGAATGGATCCATTCAATATGATTCATGAGTTGAATGGATCCATTCAATATGATCCATGAGTTGAATGGATACATTCAATATGATTCATGAGTTGAATGGATACATTTAATATGATTCATGAGTTGAATGGATACATTCAATATGATTCATGAGTTGAATGGATACATTCAATATGATCCATGAGTTGAATGTATACATTCAATATGATTCATGAGTTGAATCATGACCTTTGTTTAAACCGTTTCTCATGCTTTGAGTCTTCACAGATTTGGCAAAAATTGTGTGACATAAGACAATACCTGTCTCCCTATGTTAACGTGTGAAAAAGTCACTTTAATATGATTTATAAAACCAAAATTGATGAACGAGATTCTTCCATAATTACACATAATAGTTGTTAGATGTGCGTTTGATGTCATTGTTTATTTATGTGGGGACATTATCGCGCAAAGTCAGCTGATTCAGGAAAGGATTTTCTGAATGGCAGTCAAGTGATAAAGAGCTGGTGTGATACTGCGATAAAGAGCTGGTGTGATACTGTGATAAAGAGCTGGTGTGATACTGTGATAAAGAGCTGGTGTGATACTGTGATAAAGAGCGTGTGATACTGTGATAAAGAGCTGGTGTGATACTGTGATAAAGAGCTGGTGTGATACTGTGATAAAGAGCTGGTGTGATACTGTGATAAAGAGCTGCTGTGATACTGCGATAAAGAGCTGGTGTGATACTGTGATAAAGAGCTGGTGTGATACTGTGATAAAGAGCTGGTGTGATACTGCGATAAAGAGCTGGTGTGATACTGTGATAAAGAGCTGGTGTGATACTGTGATAAAGAGCTGGTGTGATACTGTGATAAAGAGCTGGTGTGATACTGTGATAAAGAGCTGGTGTGATACTGTGATAAAGAGCTGGTGTGATACTGCGATAAAGAGCTGGTGTGATACTGCGATAAAGAGCTGGTGTGATACTGAGATAAAGAGCTGGTGTGATACTGCGATAAAGAGCTGGTGTGATACTGTGATAAAGAGCTGGTGTGATACTGTGATAAAGAGCTGGTGTGATACTGTGATAAAGAGCTGGTGTGATACTGTGATAAAGAGCTGGTGTGATACTGTGATAAAGAGCTGGTGTGATACTGTGATAAAGAGCTGGTGTGATACTGTGATAAAGAGCTGGTGTGATACTGCGATAAAGAGCTGGTGTGATACTGTGATAAAGAGCTGGTGTGATACTGTGATAAAGAGCTGGTGTGATACTGCGATAAAGAGCTGGTGTGATACTGTGATAAAGAGCTGGTGTGATACTGTGATAAAGAGCTGGTGTGATACTGTGATAAAGAGCTGGTGTGATACTGTGATAAAGAGCTGGTGTGATACTGTGATAAAGAGCTGGTGTGATACTGATAAAGAGCTGGTGTGATACTGCGATAAAGAGCTGGTGTGATACTGAGATAAAGAGCTGGTGTGATACTGTGATAAAGAGCTGGTGTGATACTGCGATAAAGAGCTGGTGTGATACTGCGATAAAGAGCTGGTGTGATACTGCGATAAAGAGCTGGTGTGATACTGTGATAAAGAGCTGGTGTGATACTGTGATAAAGAGCTGGTGTGATACTGTGATAAAGAGCTGGTGTGATACTGTGATAAAGAGCTGGTGTGATACTGTGATAAAGAGCTGGTGTGATACTGTGATAAAGAGCTGGTGTGATACTGTGATAAAGAGCTGGTGTGATACTGTGATAAAGAGCTGGTGTGATACTGTGATAAAGAGCTGGTGTGATACTGCGATAAAGAGCTGGTGTGATACTGTGATAAAGAGCTGGTGTGATACTGTGATAAAGAGCTGGTGTGATACTGTGATAAAGAGCTGGTGTGATACTGCGATAAAGAGCTGGTGTGATACTGTGATAAAGAGCTGGTGTGATACTGTGATAAAGAGCTGGTGTGATACTGCGATAAAGAGCTGGTGTGATACTGCGATAAAGAGCTGGTGTGATACTGTGATAAAGAGCTGGTGTGATACTGTGATAAAGAGCTGGTGTGATACTGCGATAAAGAGCTGGTGTGATACTGTGATAAAGAGCTGGTGTGATACTGTGATAAAGAGCTGGTGTGATACTGTGATAAAGAGCTGGTGTGATACTGCGATAAAGAGCTGGTGTGATACTGTGATAAAGAGCTGGTGTGATACTGTGATAAAGAGCTGGTGTGATACTGCGATAAAGAGCTGGTGTGATACAAATTCATGTTGATCTGGAGGATTGACAGAACATTTTGGTATCTAATGTTGTTATGGCGGTCAACATAATTAGCCTATTAAATCAAGATTCCTGAGGTAAGATTACAGTCCGTGGTACAGTATGTTCGTTTGTTTTCCGAGTTAAAACGAGCAATCGAATAGAAATGTTTAAAAAAAAAAAAACGTTTGTTGATTTTGCATATTATACCATAAAACAACTTTATATTTTGATGTTCAAATGTGGGTGGGGTTAAATCTGGAATGCCTTGTCAAGTGCACAGACCACACCTCCTGTCCATTCAAAGTAGGAGGTCACCCTTCTAACTCCATTCTGTGATAAAGAGCTGGTGTGATACTGTGATAAAGAGCTGGTGTGATACTGTGATAAAGAGCTGGTGTGATACTGTGATAAAGAGCTGGTGTGATACTGCGATAAAGAGCTGGTGTGATACTGTGATAAAGAGCTGGTGTGATACTGTGATAAAGAGCTGGTGTGATACTGTGATAAAGAGCTGGTGTGATACTGCGATAAAGAGCTGGTGTGATACTGTGATAAAGAGCTGGTGTGATACTGTGATAAAGAGCTGGTGTGATACTGTGATAAAGAGCTGGTGTGATACTGCGATAAAGAGCTGGTGTGATACTGTGATAAAGAGCTGGTGTGATACTGTGATAAAGAGCTGTGTGATACTGTGATAAAGAGCTGGTGTGATACTGCGATAAAGAGCTGGTGTGATACTGCGATAAAGAGCTGGTGTGATACTGTGATAAAGAGCTGGTGTGATACTGTGATAAAGAGCTGGTGTGATACTGCGATAAAGAGCTGGTGTGATACTGTGATAAAGAGCTGGTGTGATACTGTGATAAAGAGCTGGTGTGATACTGTGATAAAGAGCTGGTGTGATACTGTGATAAAGAGCTGGTGTGATACTGTGATAAAGAGCTGGTGTGATACTGCGATAAAGAGCTGGTGTGATACTGTGATAAAGAGCTGGTGTGATACTGCGATAAAGAGCTGGTGTGATACAAATTCATGTTGATCTGGAGGATTGACAGAACATTTTGGTATCTAATGTTGTTATGGCGGTCAACATAATTAGCCTATTAAATCAAGATTCCTGAGGTAAGATTACAGTCCGTGGTACAGTATGTTCGTTTGTTTTCCGAGTTAAAACGAGCAATCGAATAGAAATGTTTTTAAAAAAAAACGTTTGTTGATTTTGCATATTATACCATAAAACAACTTTATATTTTGATGTTCAAATGTGGGTGGGGTTAAATCTGGAATGCCTTGTCAAGTGCACAGACCACACCTCCTGTCCATTCAAAGTAGGAGGTCACCCTTCTAACTCCATTCTATGAATCTACAAATCTATTATCTATGAATGAGTTGATTAGTAGCTGACCGTACCACAGTGCTGAGATAAGGTAAGATTGAACCATTTCTGCTTAAGATTTAGTGTGTATGGACTTACTGCTGTTACTGTAAAGGGCTAGCTGACTCTGATTAGCCTGATAGCAATGCTGTCGGTGTGTACAGTTTACTGTGTGTGTGTATAGCAATGGAATTAAATGTCCAACCTAAACACTATTCCTACCCCTAGACACTGTTCATACCCCTAGACACTGTTCCTACCCCTAGACACTGTTCCTACCCATAGACACTGTTCCTACCCCTAGACACTGTTCCTACCCCTAGACACTGTTCCTACCCCTAGACACTGTTCCTACCCATAGACACTGTTCCTACCCATAGACTCTGTTCCTAACCCTAGACACTGCTCCTACCCATAGACTCTGTTCATACCCCTAGACACTGTTCCTACCCCTAGACACTGTTCCTACCCCTAAACACTGTTTCCTACCCATAGACTCTGTTCATACCCCTAGACACTGTTCCTACCCCTAGACACTGTTCCTACCCCTAAACACTGTTCCTACCCATAGACTCTGTTCATACCCCTAGACTCTGTTCCTACCCCTAAACACTGTTCCTACCCCTAGACACTGTTCCTACCCTTAGACACTGTTCCTACCCCTAGACACTGTTCCTACCCCTAAACACTGTTCCTACCCCTAGACACTGTTCCTACCCATAGACACTGTTCCTACCCCTAGACACTGTTCCTACCCCTAGACACTGTTCCTACCCCTACACACTGTTCCTACCAAGAGACACTGTTCCTACCCCTAGACACTGTTCCTACCCATAGACACTGTTCCTACCCCTAGACACTGTTCCTACCCCTAGACACTGTTCCTACCCATAGACACTGTTCCTACCCCTAGACACTGTTCCTACCCCTAGACACTGTTCCTACCCCTACACACTGTGCCTACCAAGAGACACTGTTCCTACCCCTAGACACTGTTCCTACCCATAGACACTGTTCCTACCCCTAGACACTTTTCCTACCCATAGACACTGTTCCTACCCCTAGACACTGTTCCTACCCCTAGACACTGTTCCTACCCCTAGACACTGTTCCTACCCAGAGACACTGTTCCTACCCCTAGACACTGTTCCTACCCCTAGACACTGTTCATACCCCTTGACACTGTTCCTACCCCTAGACACTGTTCCTACCCAGAGACACTTTTCCTACCCATAGACACTGTTCCTACCCATAGACACTGTTCCTACCCCCTAGACACTGTTCCTACCCAGAGACACTGTTCCTACCCCTAGACACTGTTCCTACCCAGACACTGTTCCTACCCCTAGACACTGTTCCTACCCCTAGACACTGTTCCTACCCCTAGACACTGTTCCTACCCCTAGACACTGTTCCTACCCCTAGACACTGTTCCTACCCCTAGACACTGTTCCTACCCCTAGACACTGTTCATACCCCTAGACACTGTTCCTACCCATAGACACTGTACCTACCCCTAGACAATGTTCCTAACCCCCTAGACACTGTTCCTACCCATAGACACTATTCCTACCCCTAGACACTGTTCATACCCCTAGACACTGTTCCTACCTCTAGACACTGTTCCTACCCTTAGACACGGTTCCTACCCATAGACACTGTTCCTACCCATAGACACGGTTCCTACCCCTAGACACTATTCCTACCCCTAGACACTGTTCCTACCCCTAGACACTGTTTCCTACCCATAGACACCCTGCCTACCCATAGACTCTGTTCATACCCATAGACACTGTTCCTACCCTTAGACACTGTTCCTACCCCTAGACACTGTTCCCACCCCTAGACACTGTTCCTACCCCTAGACACTGTTCCTACCCCTAGACACTGTTCCTACCCCTAGACACTGTTCCTACCCATTGACACTGTTCCTACCCATTGACACTGTTCCTACCCCTAGACACTGTTCCTACCCCTAGACACTGTTCCTACCCAGAGACACTGTTCCTACCCCTAGACACTGTTCCCACCCATAGACACTGTTCCTACCCCTAGACACTGTTCCTACCCCTAGACACTGTTCCTACCCATAGACACTGTTCCTACCCTTAGACACTGTTCCTACCCCTAGACACTGTTCCTACCCCTAGACACTGTGGAGATCTGAGAGGGACAGTAGGGGCAATAGGGTCAGTATGGGCAGTAGAGACAGTAGGGGCAGTAGAGGCAGTAGGGGCAGTAGGGGCAGTAGGGGCAGTAGGGACAGTGGGGGCAGTAGGGACAGTAGGAGCAGTAGGGGTAGTAGGGGCAGTAGGGACAGTAGGAGCAGTAGGGGTAGTAGGGGCAGTAGGGACAGTAGGGGTAGTAGGGGTAGTAGGGGCAGTGGGGACAGTAGGGGCAGTAGGGGCAGTAGGGACAGTAGGGACAGTAGGGGCAGTAGGGACAGTAGGAGACAGTGGTGGGGCAGTAGGGACAGTAGGGGCAGTAGGGACATTAGGGGCAGTAGGGACAGTAGGACAGTGGGGGGCAGTAGGGACAGTAGGGACAGTAGGGGCAGTAGGGACAGTAGGGGCAGTAGGGGTAGTAGGGGCAGTAGGGACAGTAGGGACAGTAGGGGGCAGTAGGGACAGTAGGGACAGTAGGGGCAGTAGGGACAGTAGGGACAGTAGGGGGCAGTAGGGACAGTAGGGACAGTAGGGGCAGTAGGGACAGTAGGGGCAGTAGGGACAGTAGGGGCAGTAGGGACAGTAGGGAGCAGTAGGGGGTAGTAGGGACAGTAGGGACAGTAGGGGCAGTAGGGACAGTAGGGGCAGTAGGGGCAGTAGGGACAGTAGGGGCAGGGGTAGTAGGGACAGTAGGGGCAGTAGGGGTAGTAGGGGCAGTAGGGGTAGTAGGGACAGTAGGGACAGTAGGGGCAGTAGGGGTAGTAGGGACAGTAGGGGCAGTAGGGGCAGTAGGGCAATAGGGGCAGTAGTGGAAGTAGGGAAAGTAGGGGCAATGGGGCAGTAGGGACAGTAGGGACAGTAGGGGCAGTAGGGACAGCATGGACAGTAGGGGCAGTAGGGACAGTAGGGGCAGTAGGGCAGTAGGGGCAGGGGGCAGTAGGGGCAGTAGGGACAGTAGGGGCAGTAGGGGCAATAGGGGCAGTGGGGACAGTAGGGGCAGTAGGGGCAGTAGGGACAGTAGGGACAATAGGGTCAGTAGGGGCAGTAGGGGACAGTAGGGACATTAGGGCCAGTAGGGCCAGTAGGGGGTCGGGACAGTAGGGACAGTAGGGGCAGTAGGGCAGGGGCAGTGGGGGCAGTAGGGAAGTAGGGGCAGAAAGGGGCAGTAGGGGCAGTAGGGACAGTAGGGGCAGTAGGGGCAGTAGGGAGTGGGGACAGTAGGGGCAGTAGGGGGCAGTAGGGGCAGTAGGGACAGTAGGGGCAATAGGGGCAATAGGGGCAGTAGGGGCAGTGGGGACAGTAGGGGCAGTAGGGGCAGTAGGGGCAGTAGGGGCAGTGGGGACAGTAGGGACAGTAGGGCAATAGGGGCAGTAGGGAAGTAGGGCAGTAGGGGCAGTGGGACAGTAGGGGCAGTAGGGGGGGCAGTAGGGGCAGTGGGACAGTAGGGGCAGTAGGGGCAGTGGGACAGTAGGTGCAGTAGGGGCAGTAGGGCAGTAGGGGCAGTATGGGGCAGTAGGGGCAGTAGGGCAGTGGGGACAGTAGGGGCAGAAAGGGGCAGTAGGGGCAGTAGGGAAGTAGGGGCAGTAGGGTAATATGGGCAGTAGGGGAGTAGGGACAGTAGGGACAGTAGGGGCAGTAGGGCAGTAGGAACAGTAGGGGGCAATAGGGGCAGTAGGGAAGTAGGGGAAATCGGGGCAGTAGGAACAGTAGGGGCAGTAGGAGCAATAGGGGCAGTAGGGGAAGTAGGGGGCAGTAGGGAGTAGGGGCAGTAGGGGAAGTAGGGAAATAGGGGCAGTAGGGACAGTAGGGGCAGTAGGAGCAATAGGGGCAGTAGGGGCAGTAGGGACAGTAGGGGCAATAGGGGCAGTAGGGGCATTAGGGGACAGTAGGGGCAGTAGGGGCAGAAAGGGGCAGTAAGGGTAGTGGGGACAGTAGGGCAGTGGGGACAGTAGGGGCAGAAAGGGGCAGTAGGGAAAGTAAAGGGTCAGTAAGGGGCAGAAGGGGCAGTAAGGGGCAGTAGGGGCAGTAAGGTAAATAAAGGGTCAGTAGGGGCAGAAAGGGGCAGTAAGGGGCAGAAAGGGGCAGTAGGGGGCAGAAAGGGGCAGTGGGGACAGTAGGGGCAGTAGGGGACAGTATGGGGCAGTAGGGACAGTGGGGACAGTAGGGGCAGTAGGGGGTAGTAGGGGCAGTAGGGGCAATAGGGGCAGTAGGGGAAGTAGGGGACAGTAGGGGCAGTAGGGGCAGAAGGGGCAGTAAGGGTAGTGGGGACAGTAGGGGCGGTGGGGACAGTAGGGGCAGAAAGGGGCAGTAGGGAAAGAAAGGGGCAGTAAGGGGCAGAAAGGGGCAGTAAGGGGCAGAAAGGGGAAGTAAGGTAAATAAAGGGTCAGTAAGGGGCAGAAAGGGGCAGTAAGGGGCAGAAAGGGGCAGTAAGGGGCAGAAAGGGGCAGTGGGGACAGTAGGGGCAGTAGGGGCAGAAAGGGGCAGTAGGGGCAATAGGGGCAATAGTGGCAGTAGGGGCAATAGGGGCAGTAGGGGAAGTGGGGACAGTAGGGGCAGTAGGGGCAGAAAGGGGCAGTAGGGTAGTGGGGACAGTAGGGGCGGTGGGGACAGTAGGGGCAGAAAGGGGCAGTAGGGGAAAGAAAGGGGCAGTAAGGGGCAGAAAGGGGCAGTAGGGGCAGAAAGGGAAGTAAGGTAAATAAAGGGTCAGTAAGGGGCAGAAAGGGGCAGTAAGGGGCAGAAAGGGGCAGTAAGGGGCAGAAAGGGGCAGTGGGGACAGTAGGGGCAGTGGGGACAGTAGGGGCAGAAAGGGGCAGTAGGGGCAATAGGGGCAATAGTGGCAGTAGGGGCAGTAGGGGCAGAAAGGGCCAGTAGGGGCAGAAAGGGGCAGTGAGGGGCAGAAAGGGGCAGAAAGGGGCAGTAAGGGGCAGTAGGGGCAGTAGGGGCAGTAGGGACAGTAGGGTCAATAGGGTCAGTAGGGGCAGTAGGGGACAGTAGGGACATTAGGGCCAGTAGGGCCAGTAGGGAAGTAGGGACAGTAGGGACAGTAGGGGCAGTAGGAGCAATAGGGGCAGTGGGGGCAGTAGGGGCAGTAGGGGCAGAAAGGGGCAGTAGGGGCAGTGGGGACAGTAGGGGCAGTAGGGGCAATAGGGGCAGTGGGGACAGTAGGGGCAGTAGGGGCAGTAGGGGCAGTGGGGACAGTAGGGGCAGTAGGGGCAGAAAGGGCAGTAGGGGCAGTGGGGACAGTAGGGGCAGTAGGGGCAGTGGGGACAGTAGGGGCAGTAGAGGCAATAGGGGCAGTAGGGGAAGTAGGGGCAGTAGGGGCAGTGGGACAGTAGGGGCAGTAGGGGTAGGGGCAGTAGGGGCAGTGGGACAGTAGGGGCAGTAGGGGCAGTGGGACAGGGTGCAGTAGGGGCAGTATGGGCAGTAGGGGCAGTATGGGCAGTAGGGGCAGTAGGGCAGTGGGGACAGTAGGGGCAGAAAGGGGCAGTAGGGGCAGTAGGGGAAGTAGGGGCAGTAGGGGTAATATGGGCAGTAGGGGAGGTAGGGACAGTAGGGACAGTAGGGGTAGTAGGGCAGTAGGAACAGTAGGGGCAATAGGGGCAGTAGGGAAGTAGGGGAAATCGGGGCAGTAGGAACAGTAGGGGCAGTAGGGAATAGGGGCAGTAGGGGAAGTAGGGGCAGTAGGAGCAATAGGGGCAGTAGGGGTTGTAGGGAAATAGGGGCCAGTAGGGACAGTAGGGGCAGTAGGGGCAATAGGGGCAGTAGGGGCAGTAGGGACAGTAGGGGCAATAGGGGCAATAGGGGCAGTAGGGGCAGTGGGGACAGTAGGGGCAGTAGGGGCAGAAAGGGGCAGTAAGGGTAGTGGGGACAGTAGGGGCAGTGGGGACAGTAGGGGCAGAAAGGGGCAGTAAGGGAAAGAAAGGGGCAGTAAGGGGCAGAAAGGGGCAGTAAGGGGCAGAAAGGGGCAGTAAGGTAAATAAAGGGTCAGTAAGGGGCAGAAAGGGGCAGTAAGGGGCAGAAAGGGGCAGTAAGGGGCAGAAAGGGGCAGTGGGGACAGTAGGGGCAGTGGGGACAGTATGGGCAGTAGGGACAGTGGGGACAGTGGGGGCAGAAAGGGGCAGTAGGGGCAGTAGGGGAAGTAGGGGCAGTAGGGGCAATAGGGGCAGTAGGGGAAGTGGGGACAGTAGGGGCAGTAGGGGCAGAAAGGGGCAGTAAGGGTAGTGGGGACAGTAGGGGCGGTGGGGACAGTAGGGGCAGAAAGGGGCAGTAAGGGAAAGAAAGGGGCAGTAAGGGGCAGAAAGGGGCAGTAAGGGGCAGAAAGGGGAAGTAAGGTAAATAAAGGGTCAGTAAGGGGCAGAAAGGGGCAGTAAGGGGCAGAAAGGGGCAGTAAGGGGCAGAAAGGGGCAGTGGGGACAGTAGGGGCAGTGGGGACAGTAGGGGCAGAAAGGGGCAGTAGGGGCAATAGGGGCAATAGTGGCAGTAGGGGCAATAGGGGCAGTAGGGGAAGTGGGGACAGTAGGGGCAGTAGGGGCAGAAAGGGGCAGTAAGGGTAGTGGGGACAGTAGGGGCAGTGGGGACAGTAGGGGCAGAAAGGGGCAGTAAGGGAAAGAAAGGGGCAGTAAGGGGCAGAAAGGGGCAGTAAGGGGCAGAAAGGGGAAGTAAGGTAAATAAAGGGTCAGTAAGGGGCAGAAAGGGGCAGTAAGGGGCAGAAAGGGGCAGTAAGGGGCAGAAAGGGGCAGTGGGGACAGTAGGGGCAGTGGGGACAGTAGGGGCAGAAAGGGGCAGTAGGGGCAATAGGGGCAATAGTGGCAGTAGGGGCAGTAAGGGGCAGAAAGGGCCAGTAAGGGGCAGAAAGGGGCAGTGAGGGGCAGAAAGGGGCAGAAAGGGGCAGTAAGGGGCAGTAAGGGGCAGTAGGGGCAGTAGGGACAGTAGGGTCAATAGGGTCAGTAGGGGCAGTAGGGGACAGTAGGGACATTAGGGCCAGTAGGGCCAGTAGGGAAGTCGGGACAGTAGGGACAGTAGGGGCAGTAGGAGCAATAGGGGCAGTGGGGGCAGTAGGGGACAGTAGGGGCAGAAAGGGGCAGTAGGGGCAGTGGGGACAGTAGGGGCAGTAGGGGCAATAGGGGCAGTGGGGACAGTAGGGGCAGTAGGGGCAGTAGGGGCAGTGGGGACAGTAGGGGCAGGGGCAGAAAGGGGCAGTAGGGGCAGTGGGGACAGTAGGGGCAGAAAGGGGCAGTAGGGGCAGTAGGGGCAGTGGGACAGTAGGGGCAGTAGGGGAAGTAGGGGCAGTACCAGTGGGACAGTAGGGGCAGTAGGGGCAGTGGGACAGTAGGGGCAGTAGGGGCAGTATGGGCAGTAGGGGCACTAGGTGCAGTGGGGACCCAGGGGCAGAAACACCAGGGGCAGTAGGGAAGTACCACCCAGTAATATGGGCAGTAGGGGAGGTAGGGACAGTAGGGACAGTAGGGGCAGTACGGGCAGTAGGAACAGTAGGGGCAATAGGGGCAGTAGGGGACCCCAAATCCAGTAGGAACAGTAGGGGCCTAGGAGCAATAGGGCAGTAGGGGAAGTAGGGGCAGTAGGAGCAATAGGGGCAGTAGGGGAAGTAGGGGAAATAGGGGCAGTAGGGACAGTAGGGGCAGTAGGAGCAATAGGGGCAGGGGCAGTAGGGGCAGTAGGGACAGTAGGGGCAATAGGGGCAATAGGGGCAGTAGGGGCAGTGGGGACAGTAGGGGCAGTAGGGGCAGAAAGGGGCAGTAAGGGTAGTGGGGACAGTAGGGGCAGTGGGGACAGTAGGGGCAGAAAGGGGCAGTAAGGGAAAGAAAGGGTCAGTAAGGGGCAGAAAGGGGCAGTAAGGGGCAGAAAGGGGCAGTAAGGTAAATAAAGGGTCAGTAAGGGGCAGAAAGGGGCAGTAAGGGGCAGAAAGGGGCAGTAAGGGGCAGAAAGGGGCAGTGGGGACAGTAGGGGCAGTGGGGACAGTATGGGCAGTAGGGACAGCGGGGACAGTGGGGGCAGAAAGGGGCAGTAGGGGCAGTAGGGGAAGTAGGGGCAGTAGGGGCAATAGGGGCAGTAGGGGAAGTGGGGACAGTAGGGGCAGTAGGGGCAGAAAGGGGCAGTAAGGGTAGTGGGGACAGTAGGGGCACCTCAGTAGGGGCACCCAAAGGGGCAGTAAGGGAAAGAAAGGGGCAGTAAGGGGCAGAAAGGGGCACCCAGAAAGGGGAAGTAAGGGGCAGAAAGGGGCAGTAAGGGGCAGAAACAGTGGGGACAGTCAGTGGGGACAGTAGGGGCAGAAAGGGGCAGTAGGGGCAATAGGGGCAATAGTGGCAGTACAGTAAGGGGCAGAAAGGGCCAGTAAGGGGCACCAAGGGGCAGTGAGGGGCAGAAAGGGGCAGAAAGGGGCAGTAAGGGGCAGTAAGGAGCAGAAAGGGGCAGTAAGGGGCAGAAAGGGGCAGTAAGGGCAGGAGGGGGCAGAAAGGGGCAGTAAGGGCAGTAGGGAAGGCCACCACCCACATACACCACCTCCACCAACCACACACACACACCACCTCCACCACCTACACACACACCACCTCCACACACACACACCACCTCCACCACCCACACACACCACCTCCACACACACACACCACTTCCACCACCCACACACACACCACCCCCCACACCCACCCACATACACCACCTCAACACACACACACATCACCCTCACCACCCACACACACCACCTCCACCACACACACCACCTCTACCACCCACCCACACACCACCTCCACCACCCACACACCAACTCCACCACACACTCACACCACCTCCACCACCCACACACCACCTCCACCACCCACACACACACCACCTCCACCACCCACACACACACCCACACCCACACCCACACACCACCTGCACCACCCACACACCACACACACCACCTCCACCACCCACACACACACCCACACCCCACCTCCACCACCCACACACCACCTCCACCACCCACACACCACCTCCACCACACACACCACCTCCTCACACACACCACCTCCACCACCCACACACCACCTCCACCACACACACCACCTCAACACACACACACCACTTCCACCACCACCACGTCTCATTGCCCGACACACGCCTTTCTCCCCACCACCTTTCATTTCGCAGCAGGGGTGTGATGTCATTACAGCAGACTGAGGCCTTCCATTGGCCAGAGCCCTGTAATTACCCTGTTGGTATATTAGCACAATGCATTGATTGGCCCATTGCTTACCCTATAATCCAATCACACGCCTGTTATTGATCTTTTATAGAGCGACGGCCCCAGATAATAAGCACTCTGCCACGCTCGGGGTCAATAGGCACAGAGGGAGAGGAGTCTCCTCGCAGCTAATTGGCTTATGAAATAAGCCAAACATTTTGTTTTCTACGTACATTCCGGGATCAATAAGGAGCTTAGGCAATGAATTCAAATCAATTGTCTTGAGATGTACTTTGTGACTCAGTCCATTTTCTTTGGTTCTCTTGATTATTGTGAGAACTGCTTTGGTTACTTGCTTGCTGTGTCTTAGATTTTCTAAATTGATGTTATCTTTTGTATTTTA
>NC_056433.1:12120976-12123476 GCF_018296145.1 Oncorhynchus tshawytscha
AAAAGGCTGTCCCAGGATGTCTGACTCTAACTGGGCTCAGGGGCGGTCCTTTGATTTAGTTCAAATCAAAAGGGAATTGTATTTTTCTTCATTAAACAGTCCAAAATCATATTACACAATTATACAAACAGTATCATACTCACTCATTCATCTTATACAACAATTAGATGTAAACCTCATATCTGCGTTATGGTAATGTGGCCACACCGTCTCCCATGAGCTCTCCCAAGTTGTGACAAACGGACCAGTTCGTTGCTGGATTCTTCAGCGATCTTTTATACTTTCTCCGGAACATGAAATTTGTTCGTACCTCAAGTTATGTGAGGTGGAAGGATTTCCTTTGTCCTCTATGAAAGTTAACTCTGTCTCTACTATGTGTCCATGAGGAGATCCTCTCAGGAATTTATGATCTCTGACCACAGCAGCCTAGTTGAAGGAGGCAAGAGGGAGGCAGGGAGAGGGGGATGGGGTTGCTATACCCAAAGAGGCCAATGTCATGACACTGTCTATCTCTCTCTCTTCCCCACTCTCTCTGTCTATCTCTCTCTTCCCCCTCTCTCTGTCTATCTCTCTCTCTTCCCCCCTCTTCACCTCTCTCTGTCTATCTCTCTCTCTTCCCAGTCTCTCTCTCGCTCTCTTTTCGTCTATCTCTCTCTCTTCACCCCTTTTCGCCCCCCCTCTTCGCCCTTCTCTGTTTACCTCTCTCTCTTCACCTCTCTCTGTCTATCTCTCTCTCTTCCCCCTCTTCACCTCTCTCTGTCTATCTCTCTCTCTTCCCCCTCTTCGCCTCTCTCTCTGTCTATCTCTCTCTCTCTTCCCCCCTCTTCGTCTCTCTCTCTCTCTCTCTCTCTCAGTACTTTTCTGGAACAAGGTTGCCAGAGTCTGTTATTCTGGGAGGCCACATCTGACTCCCAGCTGTGAGGTCGCAGGTTGCCAGATTGTGCAGCTGCCGGTCATAAATCATTCTAGGTATAGAGGAGTTTTACTTCTGTCAGCTGTGAAACAAAGATGTGGAGCAATGGGGGTCAGAGGTACCCCGACCTGTGGAGCAGCGGGGGTCAGAGGTATCCCGACCTGTGGAGAAGCGAGGGTCAGAGGTACTCCCGACCTGTGGAGCTGCTGGGGGTCAGAGGACTGTATAGTACAACGTAATCTTGTCTACCAGCTGGCTTTCTCTCTGTTGAGCCGTCTGGTTTCACGGCGCCTCTGAACGAGACTTGACTGGAAGTCTAGGGCAGGAGCGGACGAAACAACTGCTGGTTTTAATTGGCTGAGCTCTCATTCCATCACCATCCAGCATAACCATTAGATCCTCTCCTACATTGTGGACTTCAGAGTGTGAGCAGCGCAACTGATTTAAAGGAAATTATTTCAGAGGATCCAAGTCAGTTCGTCAAATTTCTGCACTGCTAGAGCTGCCCCGGTCATCTGTAAGTGCTGTTATTGTGAAGTGGAAACGTCTAGGAGCAACAAAGTGGTAGGAAGTGGTAGGCCACAAAAGCTCACAGCACGGGACCGCCAAGTGCTGAAGCACGTAACACGTAAAAATGGTCTCGGTTCCAAACTGCCTCTAGAAGCAACATCAGCACAATAACTGTTTGTCGGGAGCTTCATGAAATGGGTTTCCATGGCCAAGCAGCCGCACACAAGGCTAAGATCACCATACGCAAAGCCAAGCGTCAGCTGGAGTGGTGTAAAGCTCGCTGCCATTGGACTCTGGAGCAGTGGAAACACGTTCTCTGCAGTGAAGAATTACGCTTCACCATCTGGCAGTCTGACGGATGAATCTGGGTTTGGTGGATGCCAGGAAAATGCTACCTGCCCGAAAGCATAAGGCCAACTGTAAAGTTTGGTGAAGCTGTTTTTCATAGTTCGGGCTAGGCCCCTTAGTACACGATGCTGTGCTTCCAACTTTGTGGCAACAGTTTGGTGAAGGCCATTTCCTCTTTCAGCATGACAACGCCCCCATGCACAAAGTGAAGTCTATAAAGAAATGGTTTGTTGAGATTGGTATGGAAGAACTTGACTGGCCTGCACAGAGCCCTGACCTCAACTCAACCCCATCGAACAACTTTGGGATGAATTGGAACGCAGACTGCGAGCCAGGCCTAATTGCTCAACATCAGTGTGTGTGTGTGTGTGTGTGTGTGTGTGTGTGTGTGTGTGTGTGTGTGTGTGTGTGTGTGTGTGTGTGTGTATCATGTGCATTTCTATGTGAGTGTGTGCATGCACGTATGTGACCTTGCCTATTCACTGTGTCATGACGTTGCCCTCTTTGGGTGTGGTGAGCCCCATCCCCCTCTCCCTGCGTCCCTCTTTCCTCCTTCAACTAGGCTGCTGTGGTCAGAGAGACGTCGTAAATTCCTGAGGATCTCCTCATGGACACACAGTATAGAGAGAGTACATTTTCATAGAGAACAGGGGAATTTCTTCCATCTCACAGAACTCGAGGTCTGAACAAATTTCATGTTCCGGAGAAAGTATAGAAGATCGGTGAAGA
>NC_056433.1:12130976-12138476 GCF_018296145.1 Oncorhynchus tshawytscha
CACATACATAGTCATTCTAGCTTTGTGTAAGACCTGTGGCAAATCATTTGTGAAAATAGAGAACAGTAACGGCCCAAAGTAACTGCCCTGAGGAACACCGCAATGTGTATGTCTGATGTTAGAGAAGCTTCCATTTAAGACAAATTTCTGGGTTCTATTGGATAAATAACTCTCCAACCTTGTGATGACAGGTGATGTAAAGCCATAGCAAATTAGTTTCTTCAATAACAATTTATTATCATTAACATCAAAGGCTGCACTGAAATCTAGCAATACAGCACCAACTACAATCTTATTATCCATTTACTTAAAACAATCATCTGTTATTTGACTCAGTGCACTACAAGTTGAGTGCCTTTCTCTATAAGTCAGTAGTAATCTTGTTCTCTGAAAAATAACATTGTATTTGGTCAAATCATTATTTCCATCAGTTTACTAAGAGCAGGCAGCAAACTGAATGGGTGGCTGTTTTTTTCTTTTTTTCTTTTTTCTTTTTCTTTAACCTTTATTGAATTAGACTTGTCAGTTAAGAATAAATTATTATTTTCAATGAAGGCCTACCAAAAGGCAAAAGGCCTCCTGCGTGGAAAGGGGTCTGGTATTAAAATTAAACAAATAAAATAAAAATATAGGACAAAACACACATCACAACACTACATAAAGAGAGACCTAAGACAACAACATAGCATGGCAGCAATACTAGTGATAGCATTACATGGTAGGAACACAAAATGACAACAACATGGTAGCAAAACAACATGGCAGTAGCACAACATGGTAGCAGCACAAAACATGGTACAAACATTTTTGGGCACAGACAATAGCACAAAAGGCAAGAGGGTAAAGACAACAATACATCACGCAAAGCAGCCACAACTGTCAATAAGAGTGTCCATGATTGAGTTTTTGAATGAAGAGATTGAGATAAAACTGTCCAGTTTGAGTGTTTGTTGCAGCTTGTTCCAGTTGCTAGCTGCAGCGAACTGAAAAAACGAGTGAACCAAGGATGTGTGCTTTGGGGACCTTCAACAGAATGTGACTGGCAGAACGGGTGTTGTATGTGGAGGATGAGGGCAGCAGTAGATATCTCAGATAGGGGGGAGTGAGGCCCAAGAGGGTTTTATAAATAAGCATCAACCAGTGGGTCTTGCGACGGGTATACAGAGATGACCAGTTTACAGAGGAGTATAAAGTGCAGTGATGAGTCCTATAAGGAGCATTGGTGGCAAATCTGATGGCCGAATGCTAAAGTACATCTAGCCGCTCGAGAGCACCCTTACCTGCCGATCTATAGATTACGTCTCTGTAATCTAACATGGGTAGGATGATCATCTGAATCAGGATTAGTTTGGCAGCTGGGGTGAAAGAGGAGCGATTACGATAGAAGAAACCAAGTCTAGATTTAACTTTAGCCTGCAGCTTTGATATGTGCTGAGAGTACAGTGTACCATCTAGCCATACTCCCAAGTACTTGTATGAGGTGACTACCTCAAGTTCTAAACCCTCAGAGATAGTAATCACAATTGTGGCGAGAGGGGCATTCTTCTACCAAACCACATTACCTTTGTTTTGGAGGTGTTCAGAACAAGGTTAAGGGCAGAGAAAGTTTGTTGGACACTAAGAAAGCTTTGTTGTAGAGCATTTCTAACTAAATCCAGGGAGAGGCCAGCTGTGTATAAGACTGTATCCTACTGCATGAGCTTTGTTGTTGAAGTAAATTGAGAAGAGTATGGGGCATAGGATCCTTGTGGTAGTCCCTTGGTGACAGGCAGTGGCTGAGAGAGCAGATGTTCTGACTTTATACACTGCACTCTTTGAGAGAAGTAGTTAGCAAACCAGCCCAATGACCCCTCAGAGACACCAATACTCCTTAGCCAGCCAACAAGAATGGAATGGTCTACCGTATAAAAAGCTTTGGCCAAGTCAATAAAAATAGCAACAGAACATTGCTTAAAATCAAGGGCAAATGGTGACATAATTTAGGACCTTTCAGGTTTCAGTGACACATCCATAACCTGAGCAGAAACCAGATTGCATACCAGAGAGAATACTATAGACATCAAGAAAGCCTGTCAGTTGATTATTGACACTTTTTTCCAACAACTTTGATAAACAGGGCAACATAGAAATAGGTCTATAACAGTTAGGATCAGCTTGATCTCCCCCTTTAAATAAAGGACTCAGCGTGGCTGCTTTCCTAGCAATGGGAACCTCCCCAGAGAGGAGAGACAGGATGAAAAGGTCAGAGATAGGCTTGGCGTTGATATGGGCAGCAACCTTAAAGAAGAAAGAGTCTAAACCATAAACCACCCAGATGTTTTTTGGGGGGTCAAGTTTAAGGAGCTCCTTTAGTACCTCGGCTCAGTGAACGCCTGAAGGGAGAAACTTTGTAGCGGTGCAGGGGAAAAAGAGGGAGGAGCATCGGGGCTAGTCGCATTATACGGGGTGGGAGATGAGGAAATGTTAGATGGGCAAGGAAGCATGGCTGAGTCAAATAGGAATCCTGACTTAATGAAGTGGTGATTAAAGAGCTCAGCCATGTGCCTCTTGTCAGTAACAACCACATCATCAACATCAACTTTAAGGGACATTGGCAGCTGTGAGGAGGAGGGTTTATTCTCCAGGTCTTTAACTGTTTTCCAGAACTTCTTGGGGTTAAACCCACAGAGAGAGAACTGCTCCTTAAAGTAACTAATTTTGGCCTTCCGGATAGCCTGAGTGCAGTTATTTCTCATTTGCCTGAACGAGAGCCAGTCAGCTTGAATATGCATTCGCCAAATGCAATTCTTGAGGTGGAGTAACTCTGAAAGATCAGTCGAACCAGGGACTGAACCTGTTTTTAATTTTCTTCATGGTGGCGTGTTTGTTCACAATACCACTGAAAGTTTTTTTTTTTAAAGGGTCAAGCGTCTTCAACAGAGGGGATCAAGCTGATTCTATACCAATTTACAGAGGCAAGGTCATGAAGGGAGGCTTGCTCATTAAAGTTTTTTAGCAAGCGTCTATGACCAATCAGGACATGTCGTTTCACTGACCAGCCATTACAAATACAGGCTGTAAAACAGTGATCACTAAGTTCATTACAGAAAACACCAGACTGATACCTATCAGGATTATTTGTGAGGATAACCTCAAGGAGAGTAGCTTTTCCTGGGTGTTTGGAGTCATACCTTGGGGGATTGGTAATAATCTGAGAAAGATTTAGGGAGTCCCATTGCTTTAATCAGGTGGTTTAAGCATGTCCAAGTTTAGGTCACCTAGCAGGACAATTCATACTTAGAGTAAGGGACCAGGAGAGAGTTTAGGGCAGGTAAGGTAACGGCCAGTGCTGATGGAGGATGATAACACCCAGCAACAGTCAACAAAGAGCTATTTGAAAGTTTAAGGCATAAAACCAGCAAATCTAATTGTTTGGAGACAGACTTGGTGGACACAACCAAGCATTGAAGGTGATCCTTGGTAAAGATTTCCACTCCCCAACCTTTGGAAGATCTGTCTTGATGAAAAAGGTTATAACCAGAAAGGTTACCATCAGTATTCAAAACACTCTTCCTTAATAACCACATATTACTAATGACCAACACATCTGGATTGGAGCTGTGAACCCACACTTTCAATTGATCCATTTTAGGTAATAACCTTCTAGTGTTAACGTGCAGAAATCCCAGGCTTTTATGAGAGCAGAAATCAGTGAAGCAGATATCAGAGCACAAGTCAGAATTGGGGCTAGGAACAGTAGATGGGCCAGGGTGTACATGCACATTTCCAGATATCATCAGTAGTAATACAATCAAGGCACGGCAGAGGACAAAAGAGCTCTACAGTGTTGATTTATGACATTTGAATGTGCATTAGATAGCAACAAGATTATATTGTACAGCAATTTGATCAGGTAACATGAATACAAATGTCATGCCCTGACCTTAGAGAGCCTTATTCTCTATTTTGGTTAGGTCAGGGTGTGACTAGGGTGGGTACTCTAGCTTTTTTTATTTCTATGTTGGCCTGGTATGGTTCCCAATCAGAGGCAGCTGTCTATCGTTGTCTCTGATTGGGGATCATATTTAGGCAGCCTTTTCCCCACTGTGGTTGTGGGATATTGTTTTTTTTTGCATGAGAGCATTTCAATTGTACATCACGGTCGTTTGTTTCTTTATTGTTTTTGTTGGTTGTTTCACTTTAATAAAATGTGGAACCCTAAGTACGCTGCGCCTTGGTCTGAGTTTGCCTACCAAGAAGATCGTGACAACAAAGCCGGCGAGAGGTGGTTAGAATAGGATGTGAGGCCAAGAGTCCATGTAACTAATAGAGAGTCAGATTCCCGAGTGTGGGAACAAAAAAGGTCCGTCCCACGGTTGGGTAAACAAGAAAGTTAAAGCCAGCAAAGGGTGCTTTAATATTTTTAGGCAGTGGAATTACTTTAGCTTCCTTCCATACCTGTGGACACACACACTCCTTTAAGCTTTGGTTAACGATATAGCAAACAGGGGTGGCAATACAGTATTCAACCATTCTCAATAGTTTCCCATCAAGGTTGTCTATACCTGGTGGCTTATCATTATGGATTGCTAACAATAGTTACCTGTCTAGGCTGACAGGTAAGGTAGAGGTGATATGATCCTTGACTAGTCTCTCAAAGCACTTCATGATGACAGAAGTGAGTGCTACGGGGCAATAATCATTTTGTTCAGTTACCTTTGCTTTCTTGGGTACAGGAACAATGCTGGCCATCTTGAAGCATGTGGGGACAGCAGACAGGGAGAGATTGAATATGTCCGTAAACACACCAGCCAGCTGGTTTGCGCATTCTCTGAGGACGCGGCTAGGGATGCCATCTGGGCTGGCAGCCTTGCGAGGGTTAACACGCTTAAATGTCATCGGCCACGGAGAAGGAGAGCCCACAGTCCTTGGTAGCGGGTCGCATCGGTGGCACTCGTGTTATCCTTAAAGCTTAGCTTGTCGGGAAGCAAGACGTCGGTGTCCGCGACTTGGCTGGTTTTCCGTTTGTAGTCCATCATTGTCTGTAGACTCTGCCACATACGTCTCGTGTCTGAGCTGATGAATTGTGACTACACTTTGTCTCTATACTGATGTTTTGCCTGTTTGATTGCCTTGTGGAGGGAATAAATACACTGTTTGTATTCTGCCATATTCCCAGTCACCTTGCCATGATTAAATGCGGGTAGTTTTCGCTTTCAGTTTTGCGTGAATGCTGCCATCTATTCATGGTTTCTGGTTTGGGTAGGTTTTAATAGTCACAGTGAGTACAACATCTCCTATACACTTCCTGATAAACTCAGTCACCGAATCAGTGTATTCGTCAATGTTATTCTCAGAAGCTACCTGGAACACATCCCAGTCCGCGTGATCAAAACAATCTTGAAGTGTGGAATCTGGTCGGACCAGCGTTAAATAGTCCTGAGCACGGGTGCTTCCTGTTTGAGTTTCTGCCTATAGGAAGTAAGGAGCAAAATGGAGTCGTGATCAGATTTGCCGAAGGGTGGGCGGAAGAGGATCTTATAGGCATCTCAGTAGTTGCAGTAACAGTGGTCAAGTTTTTTGGCAGCGTGAGTACTACAGTATAGTCGATATGTTGATAGACCTTAGGCATCCTTTTCCTCAAATTTGCTTTGCTAAAATCCCCAGCTACAATAAATGCAGCCTCAGGATATGTGGTTTCCAGTTTGCATAAAGTCCAGTGGAGTTCTTTGAGGGCTGTCGTGGTATCAGCATTAGGGGGGGGACATACACGGCCGTGCCTATAACCGATGAGAATTATTTTGGGAGATAATACGGTCGGCATTTGATTGTGAGGTATTCTAGATCGGGGGAACAAAAGGACTTGAGTTCCTGTATGTAATTACAATTACACCACGAGTCGTTAATCATGAAACATACACCCCGCCCTGTTTTCTCCTGGAGAGATATTCATTCCTATCTGCGCAATGAACTGAGAATCCAGCTGGCTGGACCGATTCGGACAGTATATCCTGAGAGAGCCATGTTACCATAAAGCAGAGTATATTACAATCCCTGATGTCTCTCTAGAAATAGACCCGCGCCCTGAGCTCGTGAACTTTATTATCCAGAGACTGAACATTAGCTAAATCCGACTAGAAGACCACTCCAAGTACCTCTCCTTCGCCGGCGTTGTTTTGGGTTGGCTCCTGGAATCCTTTCAATTGCCATGGGGGGTGCAAATAAAGGATCTGCAACACCTCCCCCGTAGGCATTCCGGTCTTTTCTGTAGATGTTATATCCTTGTATTGCTATGGCTGTATCATCAAATAAATTGTCTAAGTGAGTTTAGGAGATTTTTGAATGTATTTGAATGTTATCCAATGTTAGCAAGTTATTGATTTCATTAACCTTATTTCTATGGCTACATATATTAAAATGGGCTATTCTTAGCCCTTTCCTGGGTAGCTTATCGGAGATAGACATAATATGGAGAAAAAAATAAGAAGTAAAATAAAGTAAAAAACATTTTTTAGCTAATAGTCAGTAAATCAGGTGCTAGTTGGCATCAATTGGTGTATGTGCGTGTATATGTGACGTTTGGCTGAAGCTACTGACCCAGAAGCTTGGTCTCTCACCCCTCCCAGGCTTTTGGAAGGGAGGGTGGACAATGTCCCCACGCTCTGGAATAGGTTTTTTCTGCCTTTGGCGCACAGCTTCAGAGAAGTCCTCATTGAGGAAGATGTTGGCTCCTCTCAAGTTCTTGGCTCTGTCCAGAACAGCCATCTTGTCCTTGAACCTTAGGAACTTGACCGTTACTGGCCTGGGTCTGTCAGCTGTACTAGTTAAAGGTTTTCCAGACCTGTAGGCATGCTTCACCTCAATCTTTGTATGATCCATCTGCAGATTTTCAGTGATCATTTTTCTACTTTCTCCTCACTCCGTCCAGGTCTCATGCAGTGACTCTGGTATGCCATCCAGAACCATGTTATTCCTCCTGGATTGTCCCTCTAGTCTGTTTCCCCAGTCATCTGTGATAATGATTCACAGTCAGTGCTGATGTCATCTCGCTTAGACTTACAGTTTGTTGTCATCTTGCGGCAAGTCAATTTCATGACATCCACCTCTCCCTGGGAGAACTGCAAACTGTTCTTAATGTCTTGGACCTCTCTGGTCAGATCAGCCCTTCTTTTGTTAGTTGAGTCCACCAGTATTTGGACAAAGCTCTTACAGCTATTTTCCTGTGGCTGTAACAATTGCTAGTAGACATCTTGTTTTTAATTTAAAAGATCATGCACCTGTGACAGAGAAACATTTTCCTTTCCATTACTCCAACCTTCTTTAACTGTGGGTGGCATGATGGTAGAAACGTAGGCTAACGCTGGTCTACGCAATCCCAGCCAGCACAGCTGTTTACATGTTTACATGCTGTCAACATTCTAAAGCCAAACCCGTCTGTTCTGCCCCATAGTTGCACACGCCTCGGTTTGGTTGCTAAACAACCAACCCGTCTATGCAGAATCACACATGGTCTTCTTCTAT
>NC_056433.1:12140976-12143476 GCF_018296145.1 Oncorhynchus tshawytscha
TCCAGGCCTTCTGTACTAGTCTGTGGGAACATAAATGGCATAAATGATTCACTATGGAATCACTAAAACAATACAGAAATACACTACTGAATCATTTGTAACATCACATCAGAAATCAGCTCAATGTAATTGAAGAATCCATAGATTCATGATGGATTTGATTTGATTTGATTTGATTTGATTTGATTTGATTTGATTTGATTTGAGATTTGCAACCACTTCAAGGAAACAAATTAAATTCAATTTGACTATTACTATTATGATGATGATGATGATGATAACGATGATGATGATGATGATTATTATTAGTAATTGAATTCAATTCAATTTGACTATTACTACTATGATGATGATGATGATGATAACGATGATGATGATGATGATTATTATTAGTAATTCAATTCAATTCAATTTGACTATTACTACTATGATGATGATGATAACGATGATGATGATGATGATGATAATGATGATGATGATAATAACGATGATGATGATTATTATTATTATTAGTAATTCAATTCCATTCAATTTGACTATTACTATAGTATTACTATGACGATGATTATTAATAATAATAATAATGAATTCTTCAATTAAATTCAATATTTTAAACCCTATAACAAAGAACAAACAGCAAAAACATATACATGATCAAATACAAATATTAGAATCAACTATAAAAGACTACCAGAACCCACTGGATTCTCCAATTACTGTATATTGAAATGAACTACAGGACAAAATAAAAATCCCCCAACCCAAAAAGGCCTGTGGTGTTGATGGTATCCTCAATGAAATGATAAAATATATAGACTGCAAATTCCAATTTGCTATTCTTAAACTCTTTAACATCCTCCTTAGCTCTGGCATCTTCCCCAATATGTGGAACCAAGGACTGATCCCACAAAAGTTGAGACAAATTTGACCCCAATAACTACCGTGGGATATGCATCAACAGCAACCTTGGGGAAATCCTCTGCATTATCATTAACAGCAGTCTCATACATTTCCTCAGTGAAAACTATGTACTAAGCAAATGTCAAATTGGCTTTACACCAAATTACCTTACAACAGACAACATATTCACCCTCCCTAATTGACAAACAAACAAACCAAAACAAAGGCAAAGTCTTCTCATGCTTTGTTGATTTCAAAAAAGCTTTTGACTCCATCTGGCATGAGGGTCTGCTATACAAATTGATGGAAAGTGGTGTTGGGGGAAAAACATACAACATTGTAAAATCCATGTACACAAACAACAACTGTGTGGTTAAAATTTCCACAGGACCGTGGGGTGAGACAGGGATGCAGCTTAAGCCCCACCCTCTTCAACATTATATCAACAAATTGGTGAGGGCACTATAACAGTCTGCAGCAGCCGGCATCACCCTACAATAATCTAAAGTCAAATGTCTACTGTTTGCTGATAATCTGGTGCTTCTGTCCCAAACCAAGGAGGGCCGTACAGCAGCACCTAGATCTTCTACACAGATTCTGTCAGACCTGGACCCTGACAGTAAATATCTGTAAGACAAAACTAATGGTGTTACAAAAAAGGTTTAGTTGCCAAAACCACAAATACAAATTCCATCTAGACACTGTTTCCCTAGAAAAAACACACAAAAAACGATACATACCTCGGCCTAAACATCAGCACCAGAGCCAACATCAGCGGGGAGAGAAAGGCAGAGGTTAGACAGAAAGAGAGAGATAGCGACATTGAGAGATAAAGAGAGAGACGAGGAGAGAGGGAGTGAGAGAGAGACAAGGAGAGAAAGAGCCTAGCCTTGCTATTGAGAAAGGCCACCGTAGGCAGACCTGGAATTCAAGAGAAGATAGGCTATGTGCACACTGCCGACAAAATGAGGTGGAAACTGAGCTGCACTTCCTAAACTCCTGCCAAATGTATGACCATATTAGAGACACATGTTTCCCTCAGATTACACAGATCCACAAAGAATTCAAAAACAAACCCGATTTTGATAAACTCCCATATCTACTGGGTGAAATACCACAGCGTGCCATCACAGCAACACGATTTGTGACCTGTTGCCACAAGAAAAGGGCAACCAGTGAAGAACAATCACCATTGTAAATACAACCCATATTTATGTTAATTTATTTTCCCTTTTGTACATTAACCATTTGCACATCTTTACAACACTGTATATATACATAATATGACATTCGTAATGTCTTTATTCTTTTGGAACTTCTGTGATGTGTAATGTTTACTGTTCATTTTTATTGTTTATTTCACTTTTGTATATTATCTACTTCACTTGCTTTGGCAATAATAACATATGTTTCCCATGTCAATAAATCCCCTTGAATTGAATTGAAAGAGGGAGAGAGACAGAGGCAGAGAGGGAGAGGGAGAGAGAGAGAGAGAGAAAAAAAAACAGAGATACAGAGAGAGGGAGAGGAGAGAGAGGGAGAGAGACAGAGGGACAGAGAGAGGGAGAGGAGAGAGTGGGAGGAGAGAGTGGGAGAAAGA